>NW_028301536.1:17572500-17807500 GCF_042242905.1 Orbicella faveolata | reverse complement strand
ATCACGCAGTGTTTAAGGGAGATAACACCGTCTCATCACGCAGTATTTTGTCTTTAGCAAGATAAGATTGCGTGACAATCCTAATGATCGTTTATATAGAAGATAACACCTGCAACCACTACTAAGGAACGCCAAAGTTGCCTAACCCTGGTCCAGGGCTGTATATGAACCGAGATCTTTCATTTGAGATGTGCTTTAATGTCTAGTATTGAGTGACCTCAAGGGGAATAGTCTACCAACCTTTACACCACATTTTAACTGAATCCATCCATTCCTCTTACTGTACCTGTGCATTAAGGCAATATATCGTAGATGACGATTTTCTTTATTCTCCTCACCTGACTATTTAACAATACATTGTATGTCGTGAGGAGAAACTAGGAGTTGATCTCTCTTTGAGGAGTTCATCTGCTCTTTTCTGTTTCACTCAGCACGGCGTTCGACTCTAGTCTACTCAGTAACATTCAGAAGTTGTTCTCGGAAAGAATCGAAATCTTCAGCTCAGTGGAATTCTCCAAGGTGTCCGTGTTAACGGGGATTGTCAAAATAGGATTAAAGGTATGTTGAAGATCTCAAGGATACGTGAGCAGGCCAAACTTGACACAAATCAATGTTGGCCCAACAACCCATATCAATCCTCTTGTTCCGAAAGTAGCGTTAAGTATTAGTTTCAAATTAGCCGAACGTTATAAAGAAAAGTATGGAATATTTTTCGGTTTTTCTCCTTTTTTCTGAAAAAACCCCCTAAATTTAAACCCTGTATTCGGCCTTAATTCAAGAACTTAATCTTGATTGATTTGATGTTTTAGGTCGATTTTTTGAGGGTAACAATTTCTTTTTGTTTCCTTTTTTTCTTTTCGTTCTAGACTCTTCTAGAGTGTGTACGGCTTAGGACGTTTGGAAAATACGGTTTGCAACAGATCCAAGTGGACACACACTACCTACAGATGTACTTATGGAGATTCGTTTCTGACGAGAAGTAAGGACAGATTTTCTTTCCACCATTAAGTAGGGTTTAGCGTTATTCCTCGGACCATTCCTTGTGTTGTGTCCATACCTTTTTAGAGTCCTTTTAAGCCCTTTGGGAGCCTACTGCTCACCCAGTATAGAATGGTAACCCATTGGAAGCTTTTTGGGACATTGGTACCCTTTTACCCTTCTTTCGTGCCCAAGGACACAACACAAACACCTCAGCTAGCACTTAAATTATTAGCCCACCTCTCACTTACAGTGCCCATCTGACCCCCACAAAATGCTGTCGTTTGTTTCTGTTTGTTTTTTAACTTGTTCGCTATCTTTCGCACTAGTTTGGTTCACTTTATGTTGGAAGAAGTTGTTAACAGTACTGTCAACAGATGCCTCTCGCCAGAACTTATGGAACCCAGTGTGAGTAGGCAGTAATCACTTGTTTTTGTGTTATTCCATGTGTGACAAGGAATAACTTTCCAAGAGACGAAAGCGTTGAGTTGTTTGAAAATAGGAGAATGTTCTGAGAGATAGACTATGGTTCTTTGTCTTAAACAGGACTCGACTAGGAACCGTAAAAATCGTGACCATATGATTTGTTGAATAGGTCTGTGAGTTATAACGTCAACATGGTTTTGGTCCGTTTTCTATATTTGGCACGAGCACGTCCCCAGAGCCGCCTGTCCCTCTTAGCTGGCGGGGACTAGACACAAGGAAAATGTGGCTCTGTAGATAGAGTATATACTAAAACCCTTTGGTCGCAGTACCTACAGACCCTAACCAATACCAAACAAGGGGGGAACACAGAATTCATGGAAAATTCTCCCCTTAAGCCACTTTTAAACTTCCCTAAGGTCTTTTGTAGATGGTGATCGAATGGTTTTAATTAGAAATCAACCCGTAATATTTAAGGGAAGGAAAACAACTCCAAGGATCTAGCCAATCAAATCATGAGTCTCCAGAGCCACATTTTCCTCGTGCCTAGGCCCCGCCAGCTAAGAGGGAGAGGCTCTGGGTACAAGAATGTTCAGGCATTTGTGACCGTTTGGAATAAATAGTTATTGATGGGCTTAAAAAAAACAGTGCAGAAAAACAAAACTACACTTGGCTTGACTCTTCTTTGTCTTTGGATTTTGAACAGAAAACGTTAAATTTAACTCCACAGGTGATTGAAGTGATATGCGAAAGAGGCTAGGATGTCAGAAAGGAGGATGAATGAAAATCGCTTACGTTCTCTACAGCAATATATCTTTATTGAGACTGCGCATGAGCAGAATTATACCGTCATAGATCGTCATACGTTTAAAATGAAGATGCCAAGACTATTTAATAGTAACCGAACGTTCAGGCAACGGTCATTTATGAGGAGTTACTGCTTCACTAACAGATCACTTTGGCATCTAGATTTTCACTGCAGCAATTTTTACATGGAGAAACGCAGCCTCGTTCCCAGGGCTTCCTTTGAAGTAACAGTGGTAGATACAAAATTTGGACAAGCGTCCACTTTCACAAACGGGTACAATTTCTCTTTGCTGGACTCACAGGTGAAAAGACATTGACATACGCACCAACAAACCAAAATTAAAGATTGTTTAAGAGCCTCTAGTTTTCTGATTCTACCGATGGAGGCGTCACCATTACGTTGAATAAATAAATAATAGTGCGTTTTTTCACAGTCGAATAACGAAATAATACATTTGAATGTAATAAAAAAATATATACTGAACTGAAAAAAGTGGCTTGTATCGACGAAGAGTTACCCTAAAAATGTCAAGGTGAAATAAAGCAAACAGTTTTAAAGACAGTCAAGTCACCTGTCGTTTTTTGATGCAAGATTTGAAACTTTCATTCAAGTACGCTCTCACACTTTCCAACAGCCCATTAATAGAAAAGTGCAGATTACTACATTTCCCTAACAGTTGCATGACTTGATCGAGCAATTTTAAACAATTATTGGGTGAGGTTTTTGTGATATCCAGAATAATCAAGGTCTCGGTAAGGGTTATCAGTCTCAGCCTTCGGCTTCGGCTGATAAACCCTACCTCTACCTTGATTATTCTGGATATCACAAAAACCGAATCTAATAATTGTTTTATTATGCATTTTGTGCTTTTTCACTGACGGAAAGCAACAAAGCGCGCGAACTTGACATGATTACCCTTAGAAATCATTCACCGCGGTCGTACATTACATGATTACCCGTGACCATGAGTGTCCTTGACATGATTATTGTATAATCTGCACCGCATGACGTCACAGGCGCTGATTTCGAAAATTCACTGTACGTACGCAATCGGAAAAGAGATAGTGAGTTCAATATTTAACAAATAAAGAAGCCTCGACTGTGCTCTGTTCTGTTGTAAAGCACGCAGGAAGCGGTAGAGCACGAAAGAAGTGTAGGGGAAAACACGAGACGAAGTCGAGTGTTTTTCCCCACTTCTTGAGTGCTCGACCGCTTCCTAAGTGCTTTACAGCAGAACAGAGCACACTCGAGGCTTCTTTATTTGTTTTATGATAAAGAATCTAATCATTTCCCCACGCATTTGGCTGAATTTTCAAACCAAACTTTATTTTCCAAACGAACAAAAGTGGCGTCACCCGTGCACTGTTCTCTGATAAAGCACGCTAAAATAAGCCAATCACAATCCTTGTTAGAATTGTTCAAATAATTTGATTGGCTAACGAAGCGACAGCTGCCAATCACTAACTTTACTTCAGCTAAGCTTTCAGTTTCGAGTAGTTTGAGCGGCTTTTGAGAGAAGAACGATGCTTTCAAAGTTCGCTTTGAAGTTAATTTTTAAATACGGATCTAAAGGCAGGTGAAGGTTTATAGTCCAGAGGAATCCGGCCGTATCGTGGCCCATGGAAACGTGCACTTTTCCAGTGGAAATTACGAAACGCGGAGCTCAAAGCTTGTGGATGAAAATGCGAAATGCCGAGTTGAATTTGAAAGGAGCTACAGTTATTTACGGCTTGTAGCCGCATGCAGCAAGATTGCCCGAACTAGCGTAAAAGTTAGAAAGACTAAACGGCTCCCACTGGTTCTACTCCGAGCACAGAAGAGAATATCAGAGCAAGCTTCGCACTGAGCACTCGTCGGTTCACTTCGCTGAGATGACCGGACAACGAGCGTTACTACACTGCATGTAAGTGTTGTTTGAGCAATTGAGCATTTTTACAAAAATAAAGCTTCTCATCATAAACAGAGACACTTCAATTGTTGTTTTCTATCATTGTTTTACTTCTTAAGTATAATTTCTGCCTTCGTAACAAATATAATGTCTTTTATCGAAGCACTGTTTAGGTTGAGAATTTGTTTATTTCGTTACGTGTTTTGTCGGCGGGAATCTAGCAAAACTTGTTATTTTAGTACAGTTTTAACAATGGTCTCTGGAAGCCATATTTACTACAGACAAATAGCTCGTTTCCACTGCGTTTGTCTGAATCACAGGGGATGTTTAATTTGGCGCAAATTTGTCAAAATTCCGACGCAAAAATTTGAAAGCCAACTTACCGTCATCAACCCGTGCTCTGTTCTCTGATAAAGCACGCACTTTCAGCCAATCAGAGCGCGCGTTATATGGAAACTTTATTATAAATAATAATAAGCAATATCAACTGCCTTTCTCTTGATTCAGATGTCTTATGGGATGTAATCATTGAAAATGAGAATGATTGCCCAGTTTGTGCTAAGTCTGGCATGGGAACGGTCAGAGTTGTTGTTAGGGATTCCCCTGGGGGGACCACACAGGTCATCTAAGGTCCCGTCCACACTAAACCAGAGAAATTTGAAAACGGAGGTTTCACTCTGGAAAAGCACCAAATGTTTTCCGTCCACATTACGCTGGAGGAATTTGAAAACGCAACAATAATCGGTCACTTTGGATTTGTGTTTGAGGAAAACTCGGGCAGGAAAGTCACATTATTATCGTGATGCCATCGTTTTCGAAAAGGTCCGTTTTCAAAATGTTTTCCGTCCACACTAAAACGCAAAGCCAGCATTTTGAAATACCTCCGGTCTAAAGAGCGTTTTCGTGCCGGATTAGTGTGGACGGTAGGCCTAACCGCGTTCTCAAATTCCTCCGACGGAGTGTGGACGGCGCGTCAGACAGACGGGAAGGCACGTCAATTTGAATTCATTTATTTTACGTAGTAAGAAGAGTTTCGAGTGGGATATCGATAACCATAGTTATTTAAATGCAGTTTTTGATGCCTTTTCGGTCTCCGGTTTACTACAGCATGTGTAAGATCATACCGTAAACTTCCAAAAGTAACGAACCTCGTTACTTTCGGAATTAGCAGCCTTTGGGGCTCGTTACTTTCGGGAGTTCGTTACTTTCGAGGGGTCGTTACTTTCGGGGAGCAAAAACGATATATGAAGTTAGTACAACTGAGCTCTTTTTTACGAAATAAAAGACGGAAGTTCGTAAAAACGGTTCTTTAAAGTGCCCATAATGTCAAAAAAATTTTCGCTCATCTAATTCTACATTTTACCTAATGACCTTCTGCGCAAAAAATTTTCGATTTTAATAAAACGCAATTTTTTTACGAATCTTTTTCTTGCGGTCGACCCCTGCCGCTGATCACAAGAATAACGTGCTCAAAATGGCTACGTGACTGATGCCTGTGACGTAGGTTCAGGAACCTACGATGAAGACTGCTGCTGTTGTTTTCTGTATCATTAACGTTGTTACAAAGAGCGGCAACGCACCTTCCCGGCATTTTAAACTAAATGTAGACAACTCTGAAGCAAAATTTCAACTTGTTTTCAAGTCAGATCAGTCACGACCCTAATCACGTGTTCCCGAACCTATGTCACGACTCACTTCACACCGAGGAAGACTGGTGCGAATGGTGGACCAAAATGGCGGCAAATTTGAACGTCTAAAAACTTATAAAAAAAATTGCGTTTTATCCAAATCGAAAAATTTTTTCGCAGAAGTTCATTACGTGAAATTTAGGATTAGATGAGGGAAATTTTTTTTGACATTATGGGCACTTTAACCCATTTACACCTGTGCCGCTCCGTGGTAAGAATTTCCCGTCTCGATGATGCTTTCTCGGAATTCTTCAACTGGAAATAAGCCCAATAGAAGGTCAACAACTGCAGCAAAAAGATAAGAAAAGGAGAGAAAGGAATGGAATGCCAAAGCAAAAATGTTATAAAACGCGATGCTAGTGGAAAGAAAGGCGTGCTGTCATGTTGCAAATGCCTTTTTGGGTAGATTGGAGCTAATGTAACTGCTATCCATGCTAAAAATGTCCAAAAATCTCTAGGTGTCAATGGGTGAAACTTCAAATTAAGACCGTGTTGTCAGGAAAGCTAGTCCGACACCGTAAACTGTTTCTACTCGTTTATGATGCACTGCTATATTAGTCTGGTTTAACAATATCTCAGTGTGTTGGTCGAGTTTTCAATTTAAGCTCGAAGAAACGTTTCTTTTAATAGACCTTAATACGCTCCTGTTGAAAATGATAGTTGTCCATTTTAATTTAAAAAAGACGTTCTTGTTAGTACGTTCCTGTTACTTGGTGAAACCCGACTATTGATTGGGAAAATAAATATAATACTGAACCTTGGTCTCGCTATTTTCGGTGGGAGGGAGGGTGGGGGTTGGGCTCGCTGCTTTCGGAGGGCTTTCAGCGGGGGGTCGCTACTTTCGGTATTTATTAACGTTACGGTTAGGCCTTGACGGATTGTGCTCCTAAATGTGGCATATTATGCTACTAGCAGTGCTTGAAATTTTGCCAAATTATGCCAAAATTATGCCAGAATTCCTAAATTATGCTCCTGATTTCCGAAATTATGCTCACAAAATGACGTAGATTCTGAACATAGAGGCACGCAATAACGACACCAAATGATGATGTTTTTCAAATGAACTGTTGTTGTAAATTTATTTGTGTTTTATAGCAGTTTGTCTCGGCCGTCAGCTGTCCAAATTAGCTGCCTAGTGACTAAGCATGTCAGAACAAAGTCAATACTACTATTTGCGTTACTAAAACACGCATTGCAAGAACATACTACCTAAATTTAATTTATTTCTGTAGAAAATACACCATATTTACTAAATTTTACGAATTTATGCTCCAAAAAGTGCTAAAATTTGCTAATTATGCCGTGGCAGTGCTTGTTTAAAAAATTATGCTTTTTTGCTCCAATTATGCCAAAAATTATGGTAGCACAATCTGCCAAGGCCTAATTACGGTAACAGGCCTCTGCTATATCGCGCTTTCTCCGCAACTTCGGATCAGGCCCTGGGGCCCGTTTCTCGAAAGACCCGGATACTTCCCGGGCACACAAAGTCATTCTTAGTTCATCTGTAACTAAAAAGAGAGAGGCGTATACTCCTGAAACGTCTTGTATGAAAGGAACCTCTCTCCATATTAAGAATATTTGAATAGAACACCTCCACAATTATAAGGTTTGAGATTTTGCGACGACTTTCCGGCGCGAAAACTTTTCGGGACCTTCGAGAAATGCGCCCCAGGCCCTGGTTGTCGAAAGAGAGGATATCGATTTGCACTAACAGAGCGCTATCTATTGGATAGTGATTGATCCCGTTAAAAGCGTTATCTATCATTAGATAACCGGCTCAGGGGCAACCATAGCGCAATATTTACAGATTATTAAAATAAAACGTCACGTCGAGAAATTACTTATTGAACTTGAGGGTTGTTTTCAGTTTTCCATACATGTTTCATTTTGTTTAATGTGAGACTTGTATTCGAGTAGCTGAGGGCGAGGAGGGAGTCCACTTAGAATCTTCGTGTCTCGCGGAGATACATGAAAACAGAGCGGTTGCATCAATGGTGATCCAATGTTGCAACCTTGTTTCAGTTCAATATCCTCTGGCCGAAAAAGATGTTACATAATGACTGGTAATGTATAAATAGTGCACTGTCTGAACTGAGATTTGTTTAGACACAAAAAAGTTGAACTCCTAGCGCCAGGTATATGTTATAGTGCGCATGTAAGTCCACCGACCGTCTCGAACTTACACAAACGTAGCTAAGGTTTCGACTCCTTTTTTTGTGCAGTAATTATACAAACGCAGCTAAGGTTTTCGACTGATTCGTTTTTTTTCTTCTTCCCCTTGAACGTTCATATAGCACGTGTTCTGTTGAAGAACACTGCCAGCCAGGGAAAGATGTCATCTATCCTGATCTATCGACTCGATTTATCCCATACAAACTAGCACTAATTTTTCCCTTTTCCGCGCGAGTTACGTTACGACAGAACACAAAATGGCTCAATATAAGCCGCTATAGAGAAGAAACTTTAAACCTGTGAAGGAAATACCTACCTGCCAGCCATAGCAAGCTTTGTTGAAGCTCTTGTGAGAACACAGCCGGCATACCCTTGAATTAGAGCTCTTTTGTTTCACTGAGAAATGCTATTCTGCAATCTCCACAAAGTGGGAGTAAGAAGTAAGGTAAGAGTGTGCCGTAGCGTTACTCGTGAAATGTGTGTATTCTGCCGAGAAGGATTGAGGAGGGATGTGCATGTATTGATAACCGTACAGTACGTGGCAAAACAAAGCTAAAACAGTACATATAGGTTTATTGGTCAGCTTCCTCTCTAACTGACTGGAGTCTGTACTGTTAAAGAATTAGCAGTTCCTGAATACAAGACATAACTGTACACTTAGAGCAACCAATTCTTTAAATGAATTGGATGCATACAAAGAAATAATTGATTCGCCCAGCGGAATTGACGGACAGACAATTACTTTTGATACAGAAGGTAGTTTTGTAAACCAGAACAGATAACACCAGATACTCCTTTGATATTAGGTAATAACAGAAAAGGTGTCCTTCCTCAATAAAAAAGCACCTTTAAATTCATTTTCACTCCCGTCTTCAATATATCAAGTGTTAAGCAATAGAGCTCATACAAAATTTGTTTTCAGTCTGTCGTCTTGATGATACAATAGTAACACATTCCTCGACGGTTATGTGACTTAAACACCATGCATGACACCTGTAAACAAGTCTATGCAGTGTGTCACGCAAAGAAATCACAAACGCGTCGAATCAATAAAAGCAAGTCTTTTGAGCAAAGATATGATTAAAAAGAGGAATGAATCACTTATTACATCTTCTCAGCATTGTGTCGCTCTTCAAAAACCTGAAAAGAAGAATATTTATTTTACAAAGACATTTACAACAATTTTCAATTTTTTTGTCGTAAGGTTCATGATCCACGCTATTTTAGGCGATTCAACCTGTCGTAGCTCTCGGCAAAATAAACATTTCACCATGCAATGAGCTCTTTAAAATTGGCCTGCTCTGCTGAAAAACTGCATGCAAATTTGTTAGCATTTTGAAAAATACAGTCAGCTGTGCATACAACCTTTTAACACAGGTGGTCTGAACATGTGTAAAATGGACACAGGTTCTAAATTACCTCAAACCAACTTACAGTCGTGTAAATTCTACTTGAGAAAGATGTTTTTCACATTGATCTTTTCAAGTTTTCCTTTTTCTGTTTGCCACTTTATTAACAATGTACATGTCAGCATTACATTACCTTTTTCAGTGTGGAACCCATTTGAGCTGGAGATGAAGTCACCCTGACACCTGCATCTCTTAAAGCTTTAATCTGAAACAAAAACTTCATCATTATAGTTGTAATGTAGATAAGCCTACACCCATGAGGCATAAAACATGCAACACACAGGACATGTACGAGTTCCATTTTTCCTTTGACTACCTTATGTTCAGCAGTTCCTCTACCAGCAGCAATAATTGCACCAGCATGACCTACAGTGGTATAACACAATACTGTTAATTTCATTACAAACTGATTTTTAAATACACATTGCACAATACCACAATATGTGCACAAGACTATCTCTGCCAAGCCGTCTGTACACATTGGATGCCTATAAATAAAAAATGATTTTAAAAAGTGACTAAAAATAAACAACCAAAATATCTTGTAATCCTGACCCATTCTCCTTCCAGGAGGTGCCGTGACTCCAGCAATGAATGATACCACAGGCTTGGCATTCTCGCCTGTGTTATGCAGTTGAAGATACTCTGCTGCTCTTTCCTCAGCGCCACCTCCAATCTCACCAATCAGGATGATGCCTACAGTGAAACAAAACATATCAGAGTCAAGCTCTCTGTACTGACTGTTTTTTTCATAATTTGTACTTGCTGCAGGGCTGTTAATAAGGGCCATAACCCATAAGATCTGTGACGGCTGACTGGGCTCTAAATGTTATGGGTGAACTTGCCTGTAGTTGATACAATTCAACCATCAAGTTACAAATTTGTTACGGGTGTGAAGATCAAGGCTGCAGGTGAATCAAAACATAATGACAGCCCTGTATTGATAATGTAACAAGAAATGAAAGTGTTAATCAGATCATTCTTTGGAAATATCACTTATAAACAATAATTAAATTGCCAGTAAGAGTAAAGTGGGTCCAGATTTTACAGGGAACATGGTAGTCAATGAAAAGACAGAGCATAATGATTGTGTAACACAAATCAAACCTTCCGTCTCTGGATCTTGTAAGAAAACATCTAAACAATCCATGAAGTTTGTACCATTGAAAGGGTCTCCACCAATTCCTGCAGGTAAGATGTATAAATGGCACTGTTAGAAGTGTTGGACAATAATTTATTGCTGCAAAACTGATACTCAACATTATTGTTGTTTACATTTTGTTTAGAATTCAAACTCCACCATGAAAATGTAAAGAAAAATGAAGATTGCAAAATAGGATCTATTTTGAACTTTGCTTCTTACCTATACAAAGAGATTGTCCAAGCCCAACCTCTGTCGTTTGATGAACAGCTTCGTATGTTAGAGTTCCTGATCTTGAAACAATACCTTTAACAGACAAACAAAAAAGTCTCACTTGCTTTAGCAACAAAAACACACCTGTAACTCGTACTTTCTTGATTATTCTAAGCCAGGCAGAGTAGCAAAATAAGGAGGACCTAATTAGCTAAGTGCTGGAAGAAATAGAAACACAATTTAATTCAGTTTCATTGGTTATATACCAACCTATTTTTCCCGGTTTGTGAATGTGCCCAGGCATAATACCAATTTTACACTGTCCTGGCTGCAAGGCAACAAATTTACAAATTAGAACCCAAAAATGGCAAGAAATTACCTGCAATATTGAATAATTTAAACATTACTTAATAAACAGTAAACTTATTCTTATGAATTGTTTGTCTACCAACCTTGATGATTCCAGGACAATTGGGACCAACCATTCTGCTTTTTTCCTGTCGTTCTAATGTGTGTTTGATTTTGACCATATCTTGTTGGGGTATTCCCTCTGTTATGCATACAATTAAACCAATTTCAGCGTCAATTGCTTCTAAAACAGCAGCGGCAGCATATGGGGGTGGCACATACACCACTGTAGCATCAGCACCAGTAGCATCCTTAGCCTGAAGAGACAAGTGTTCAACATTCATCATTCACGTTGCATGTAAAGCGCTAAGCTATCATGAATATTTTTATTACCTCTTTTACACTGTCAAATACTGGAAGCCCCAAGTGTGTCTGGCCACCTTTCCCTGGTGACACACCTCCAACCATCTGTGTTCCATAAGCAATGGATTGTTCACTGTGAAAAGTCCCCTAGTTAAAATAAAGCACACATTAGAAAATCAACATAACAATGTCACAGCTAAATAACAGTCTGCACAAAGAAAACTACAACATAAAAACCTTGCAAAATACTATTCAAAACTCAGAAAGAAATGCACAAGAAACCTCATTCAGAACAAAAATTGTACATGTAACTTTAAAAAGATTTAGTCATTAACTGCTTGGATTAAATTTAACCTTGTATAATATATTAAACCAAATTATTTTTGTTAGTAAAAATATTTGATACAAATCAGTGTACAAAAATGTTCTGGATACAATATCCAGGAATCTATATTGTGAACACTAAGGTGGATCATCAGTTCTACACTGCTGAACATGAGATTCAATTCTTGTCTTAGGTAAATTGTGCTATGTAACAAATGGAAGAGCTGGTATTTTGTCCTCTATGTAAACTACTTCTCACCTGTTTCCCAGTAAATCCCTGACAAATAAGCTTGGTATTTTTGTCAATCAAAAGATTTTTCCTGGTACCAGTATAGTTGTGACGAATTCCCACTTGCTCTAAGCTGAGTCCTTCAGGAATAATAAGAATGTGAGCAGACAATTCATTAGCCCCTGCCTTTTAAAATGTACATGTACCAAACAGGTCATTTCTGAGAAGCACTGAGTGATTGGTGGGCTGAAGTTAGCCAGTTGCTGATCGATCAACATGAAGATGAGAAGGTCAAAAACATTTACTGGATCTATAAGGTGCTGTTACAACAAGCAATGTCTGTGTTTCTTGTTTTGCAGTTTTGCTGTACCATTATGAGACAAGCTGGACAAAACAGTGCATGGGGTGTTACACTAAAAGTTACATTAGGCAATTACAAGCTGAGTGGCAAAGTTGCGGAGTGTAGATTGGCTTGCACAGTGCTTTCAGTAACATTTGAAGTAGATGTCTGCCAGTATAAAGGTAGGAGGCTCAGGATATATAACCTTTGCTAGGGGGGGGGGGGGGGGGTCTGGGGGCATGTTTCCCCAGAAAATTTTGAAGTTTAAACTCTTGGAAATAAGATTTCCAGCTTTCTGGCCATCAAAGTTAGCAAAGTCAATGATGAATATATGCTGGAACCAATCTTTTTCGCTCACTGCCCGTAAATGATTTATCTCTGTCTGGGTTATCGAAGTGCATCGGCTTCCTTCACAAATTTCTGCAAGTGTAAAAACTGTGAACAGGCTTGTGGAATGAATTTCCAAACAATGAACAAATAAAGTCTTTCATTACTTCAATTGATGGCCCTTTGTGTGGCTCACGACTTTCCAAAAATTGCAAAGATGGCGAGGCCTTATCTGCGACTTCAGACAGTATAGTTTTGGAATCAGTTGGGTTGACTGGCGAAATTTCATCATTGGAATGAAGCATTTCGTTTTGTGCAATTGATATTCATCCGTAAGCAAAGAAGAACACAATAGGTTTATAAAAGAACAATTCAGAAGTCAAAGAAATTTATTCAAAGTACCTGTTTTGCTTTCAAAAGAACGTAAACAAATCAGTCTGTCCAGACTGTATATGGGTGTGCACTTTGCTGCCATCTTTTCTCAACCGACCACATGGTAATAGTTTAAAAGCAAGGTTAAATTTTATTACGATACTGCTGAAAATGGCTGACTGTTTTGCAATTTGCATTTGCATTTGATGGATGTGTACGCTTTTATATACATGAACATTCAAGGCAAATGTAAGAAATATTTTATCAGTTTATTTGAACTGAGAAATAGGTAGGCAGTAAATATTGCAAGAGTTATATTTTTGAAGTTTTTGTCAACAAACACAGCCAAGTAGCTGGTGACTCAATGACTCACAGCTGCCAGAGCTCCAGCAGTAGCCGGCTTCTAATGAAAGCGCTGTTGCAGGCTACCCGGTCTCCCTCTGTTACACAGTTGTAGCGTTTACCCATTAGTGCGTGTGAAAGGGAATCTGGAGAGAACATGCTGTCTGCCATTAAATCCTCGAGTTATGAGTGTTGGTAGAATGTGAGTGATTAAGAGTTTATAATTCGAACCATCTGTGCAGGAAACTACAACTGCATAAGCTATAACATTGTTTCATTATTGCTGTAACTGTGGCAGAAATAGCAAAATAATTCATTTTGTTCAATGGCTTTTGGAAACTAGTGCTTTCATTTACCAGTAAAGGTAATACCTTAAATTAGCCAACCAAAACATAATGGACAAAAGCCCTTGTGTATATATACTTCTAGCTATAAGGTACAGTCTCCAAAGGTAAATATCTTCTTTGAGTATACTATCGATCTGGAAACTGGAGGTTTATAGGCCTCTGTCCAGAATCCAGTCAGTGCAGACATGTACAGTGTGGGGCCCAGTTCTTGGCCGCGCCCAGTTCTCAGCCACTTTTTGTTCAGCGTTTATTTTTTGCGCCACAAATCTGAATAAAAGGCAATTGTTTCCAAAGGCAGCTTGATTCCTTGTCTTCCATTCTGCCAAGTTTTTCTGTGAGCACGTTGAGGTGACGCGAAGGTAGGTGAATTTGGTTTCCCCGAAAACGTGTTTGTTTACAGCTACTCAAATTACATGGTTTAATTCAAGTTTATATTTTGTCTGTCTAGAAAGCCCAAATGAGCCAATTCTTTGCATAAAGGATGTAGAGTGATAAAGCTATCTGTTAAATATAAACTTTTCCTGGCCTGTTTAATTCTTTGACCTAAATTCACCCCTCAATATTTCCTTAGTACTTTTGCGTATTTGCCTATTCTGGGCCACCCTGCTCGCCTTCAACACTAAAAGCGCTCATAGTTTTGTGTGGAGTATTCGTGTCAAGTCAGTTGTAAAAGTAAAGCTGTAATGGGGTGGCATGCTGAAAACTATGAGCTCTGACTTAACCCCGTTTTAAATACCCAACTCTTTTTTAGCGTCGCTTGACTGCACTTAAGAGAAAAACTAGGTGTGCAAAAAACTTCCTTTTCTAACATGAAACAAAGCTCTTTAAGGATAATTTGTGATCGAAATATCAAAACACAAGCCTTATAAGTGATTTAACAACAAAAAATGGTAATAAAGCGTTGTTCATTCTGAGGAATCGCGTGCACTCTTTTGTGGCCGAGAGCTGGGCCCGCTGGGAGATAACTGGGCCCACGAACGAAACCTCCATTTTCGTTATTACTCGGGAGAAAACAGCGTTGAGCATTCGATAGCTCTACATGTGTAAACTGAATGCTGAAGCTAGATATGCGTGAAATGTTAAGTCCTTACGGCTATTCCAAGGTAACAAATACAAGTTTACGTTTTTTGTGGCCGAGAACTGGGCCCCATACTGTACATGTATTTTGCAAGAAAATTACACTAATAGCTAACCAGTTGAATAACAAATGAATTTCCTACTATGGCTGATAACGTGCCAAATGATTACATCTAAAGGATAACCAATTGCAGTAACGGCAATATAACATTATTGCTCACCAAATCTCCTAAGTGCCACGCGAAACGCCATCTTGGAAAGAGGCCTTCCCAAAAGTCTTCGCGAGCTGAGGATTGAGTTTGCAAGGAGCCATGGGATGTTACGAGCCCAGGCAAATGAAGCGCGGTTCGGTTTGATTCTACGAAGAAATTGTTTTCATTGTTATTGTTATGTTCGTGAACGTAGAATGGATTTCAGTCCGGAAGAATTTGATGTTAGCCCTCCTTGCTTTTTGGTTGAGAATTCCCAGGCCGATGAATCGCGGCAACTGGGCCGATCTGACAGCGATCAGCATTTATCGATCATAAAGCGGCTGCCGATCTTTCGATTGTCGAACAGAACTGACTCTTCAGCTTGTAATTCGAGGAATGATTCGTCTGTTCCTCGACATCCTGTTGCTCTAAGTTGTCCTACGGCTGGCGGAGAGGGTTATGGAAAGGAAGAAGGGGATCCAAGTCGGGAACAGGGGGATGGGGACCAGCCGGGGGAGGGAGGTCATGGTAGTGGCGGTGATGACGACAGAGGTGGTGGTGGTGGTGGGGATAATGGTGGGGGTGGTGGTGGTGATAATGGTGGGGGTGGTGGTGGTGATAATGGTGGGGGTGGTGGTGGAGGTGATGGGGGTGGTGGTGATGATGAAGATGATAATGAGAACAATGGCCAGGATCCCAGTACAAATGAAGAAGAATCGCCTCATTCAGAGGAACCATCTTCATCATCATCAAGTGATACTATTCCAAGGTTGATTCGCCCCGAAGCTGTTGTCACTAATAATGACCAGTGGAAAGGACAGAAGTTTGTGGTGCAGGTTGTGCAAGATGCACCACTGTCGGGTGCAGACACCAGTCATGGCAGTGGAGGTAGCATGCATGAATCTAGTGATAACTATAGCCAAGCATCAACTGGTATTGTGGGGGAAGGGAGAGATGTTGGTGCTGATGTAAGTGAAGCATCCACAGCCCCGATGGAAGAAGAGAGAAAGTCAACAAGCTCTTCTAGTATAGGTAAGACTTGTGTTAATCACCCAACCTTCATAGGCACTTAGCTACTGGAAATCAAGAATTCAAATTTCTCCTCTCATCGTTTCCTATTTAAAGGTGATCAGGCTGTGAAAGCTAATTCAACTATCACCTCTTAGAAGTAGACAAATTGTTTTTTTTGTTTTGTTTTTTTTGCAGTTAATTTAAAACTTTTGTTGTTCATTCAATGATTTAGCTATGATTGTTGAACTTGCTTTGTTTTTGATGTCATTATGCATTTGATGGCTCAGTTACATCTCAGTGCTACTGAGGGGTACTGAGTGTTAACACAGAGTAGTCTTGTATCAGGGATCCATGTTTGCAGTCATCTGGTAGTCTGAGATGACTGAAAAATAATAAGGATGACCAAACAATATGACAACTATAGAGTTTAGTTTGACTCTACCAGAAAAAAAAAAAACATTTCTTAAAGTTTCTTATGAGTTCCCTGCATTCTGCTTCCATTTGGACTTTTAGAAAACAGAGAAAGATTTGCAGCTTTCCTTCACGATAAAATCATCGTGATTTTGGTCCCAGTCATATTGGATAATGTGGTATTCTCCAGGGATGAAATCATTGCAGGCTCAATTTTCATTTTGTCAACCACTGATTTTCTGTGTCCACTGACAGCCACAACTACGGACATGATGTTCTGGGAGACTGGTCACATGAAAATGATAAAAAAGTAAACTTTCCATTTGACATGTTGTTCAGTCCCCGTTCTTTCCTATTGAAAGGGCACGTAAAAATTTGCCAGGGCAAGTATGTCATCTGACTTACTTGATGACATACTTGCCTGGCTGGCAACTTGGCGAAAAAAAAGTTTTCAGTCGCAAATATAAGTGATCGACAAAGGCTTCTGAACAAGAATAAGCCCGGGGCCTACCATATCCACATGTCAGTTGAGCTAAACGACATGTAGTTCATTATACATTTAGTATGTTTTGGTACATCATTTACCTCTGAACTCTGATGTCTTTAATGCATAGGACATAAATCTGAACAAGGATCAACTATCAGCAGTAGTAGTTACCATGGAGATCTATCAAGTCTATCAAGTGGAAGCAGCTTCCCTGTATCCCCAGAAGTACGTAAACACCTTCCACTTCATCCAATGCTTCGGACGCAGTCAACAAGCGATAGCAGCAGCACCAGTGCTGGCAGTAAAGATCAGGAGAAAATACACAGCAAAGTCACTGGCTACAAGTTGGTTAGTGTGCAGGAGGAACAAAGTGATAAGGAAGAATCTGAAGTATGTTCTTCACAAGAAGACTTGTTCGCTTCTTCTCAAGGCCACCAGGAAAGAGGCAAGACATCAGATTTATCTCACTTGAACTTTTCTCCACAACTCCGATCGACTCCAGTGGATGGACAAAGCAGATCTCAGGAAAATCCCCATGAGAAATCACTCTACAAGAAAGTCCTTACCACTAAGCAGCGGACGTCAACACCCGTGGAAGGTGGTCACTTTCTTTATACCCCTCCCTCCCAGGGGACACCAATTGACAATATTGCATTTAAGAGCTTGCAGTTCTCTGGAGAGCCAAGTGTCAGAGAGACATCATCCTCATCATCTGATAAGGTGTCACCTTCACCAGAAGTGTACAACTCAATTCCAGCTTTGGATCCATCTTCTCCCACTGCTAGTGAGGAGGAGCAAGCAGAAGAGAAAACCAGCAGGTAATGAAAGAAAGGGCTAATATATAGATTTAGGCCAGCCTAAAAGCGTAGCTCCTGGGCCACGTTGTTCAGAGTCAAATAACCCAGGAGAAAGGTAGAATTTTGATTTCAGTTTTGTAGCTTTGCGGCGCGGTTCTCTGTATATTGTTTGGCCTTCTGTTTTGAGCTTTAATAATCACTGTATACACAAAACAAAGCAGCCAAAAAACATTTGTATAGAAAAAAAAGTTATAATTCGGTTAACTTTTAATCCTTGGTTAGCGTTAACCGGCTTCCGAACAATCCTGCCCTGTTTTCAATAAGTTAACCTGAGATGAGCCCGCAATCCAATCGAAAACCAGCACTTGGTCAGCGGTCAACTTCAAAAAAACATGCGACCTTGATAAGCTGTAAACTTGAGCCCGCGATATGGTCACGTGATACTGGTCAGCGGATACCTTGTTTTGACAGGTGTCAATTGATCATAACATGGATGTCCAATATCAAAGAAGTACACGGTAAACCAAGACTGCATGTCTCTGTCAACCTATTATTTGGAGTATGGTGGCCATGTTGCGCGACTCCGTCATCGTCGCCGTTGTGCGTACGCGCCCACGAGCAATACCGCTAGCCATGATGACCATGAGAAAATCAACTCATGGGTTTCCTTTTCTCTCCTATATGAGTATGGGGCTCCGCTTGGCAGCCCTTCAGGCCGCCGGAGCTCCGCTATTAACAGTATTTATTATTACATTATATCAATTTTCAATTGAGTGTCAAAAGAAATCAGGCGATTACTTTGGTTTGGTGTTATTATGGTTTGAGATTGGCTGACAAATCTAATTGGTAAGTAATTGGTTTGGTTTTGGTTATAAGACACTGAATGGACCTTTTCAGGGGGTAAGACGGCCATTTTGAATTTTTTTGTTTCCAATAATTATTGTGGGATGCTTAGGGGGTAAATTAATATGTATTTGCCCCTCAAGCATCCCATAATAGCTATTTGAGACAATAGAACTCTAACTGGCTGCTGTATTGCTGAAAAGGTCCATTAAAAACTGCTCTAACTTAGACAGGACAAGGAGACCTCTAGAAAAACCACCAGGCTGATAGGGGCTGCCACCTCATTTCAATAAACATGCATGAGCCCAAAGTTATTTTCAGATGGCTAGTTATAAATTATACCAAAACTGGGCAATTTACTGGAGAAGACAAAAAACACCCAGTTACATGTATGCAAGAGGAAGAGGCAGCGTGGCAGAGTGGACATGAAATCCATAGGTCATGAATTCAAGTCAAGCTCTACATGTATCCACAAGCTACCTGGACTTGATTTGCCATAGACCTGATTTCAACTTCTCAACCATGCTTGTTAATAGCAAACTGGGTGTGGTTCTGTAATAGCCAGTGCTTTTGAAGTAATGAAGGAGTACATGAAAAATTATAAGGTTAATCGGCTATTTTGTTAGTGAAATGGACTGAGAGATTTCAGCTGCCTCATTTCATTTACAGAAGAGGTGGCTGAAATTCAACCGTCTTTTTCAAGCATGCATTACAATTAAAGTTCTTTAACATCTTAATAGTTAATTCAGACTTCACTATAAACTTCACACTAATAAATAGATTTAGCCAAGCCTCAAAGCAGAGCTCCTGGACCAGGTTGTTCAAAGCTGATTAAGCTAACCCAGGATAAGCAAGAATTTTGATTTGAGTTTTGTAACTTTGTTTGGCCTTCTGTTTTGAGTGGGAATAATCTCAGACTACACAAAACATAAGCAGTGGAAAACATTTTTATACAAGAAAAATAAATTTTATCATTAAACATTATTGTGTTAAATTTAACATAACAAGTTTGTTTAATTTATGATTTTTCGAACCTGTTTGATAATGAGTGCAAGACAAAGGAAAATAAAAGGAAAGTGATGTGTAAATTGTAATAAATGATTAATGCATTTAATAAATACAGTCAAACCCCTATTACTGGTAAGCGGTCACCTATTGAATGGCCTCCCCTATTAGGCAACTAGTACTCAAAGTTCCAATGAGGGATTTCCTATTGTTTGCCCCCTTTAAGTGTCCACTATCCATTTCCTAAAGGGTGGCTGTATTGTGCGGTTCCAGAAAATATCCATACTCCCCCCCATAGAAGGGATTGGAATTTCCTGGGGGATGGGGGGTTCTATGAGACCAAGAAATTTAAAGAAATGTATGAAGCTTAACTGGAATTTCCAGAGGGGTGGGGAGGTGTTAGGAAAAATCCCTTCCATGCAGGAGGTATGGATATTTTCTGGAACTACACAATGTTAAATTTAACATAACAATTTTGTTTAATTTGCGATTTTTCAAACCTGTTTGATAATGAGTGCAAGACAAAGGAAAATAAAAGGAAAGTGATGTGTAAATTGTACTAAATAGTTAATGCATTTAATAAATACAGTCAAACCCCTATTTAGTGGCCACCTATTAAATGGCCACCCCTACTAGGCGACCAGTATTCAAAGTCCCAATGAGGGATTTCCTATTGTTTTAGCCTCTATTAAGTGGTCAGCCCCCTTTAAGTGACCACTATCCATTTTCCCAAGGTTGGCTGTAGATATAGGGGTTGAACTACATTTAATGTTTGCAAATATGAGTAATTTTATTTTCAATTTATTTAGTTCCTGTGGGAAAGAGAACAACACTGAGAAGGGTTCTTCTCAAAGGCAGACTGAAGAGGGTCATGAGGTAGCTCAATCAGGGGGTAACAGACTGAGTGCTGATCGGGAACCATCAGAGATATCAAGAGCCGCAGCAGAATTAGTACAGTCATTTGATTTGTCAGAGAACCAAGACAAACATTTTGAGAGGCCTGCACCCCTCAAATTCAAGGAGACATCAGATGATGAGGTAGTGGTGTTACCTCAATGGCAACAAAAACAACAGCAAGAGGTTCACCAGCAAGGCAGTGGTACCGACGAAAAGAAGTCATCATCGAGTACCAGTTCATCACAAGGGTCATCAGGGGATGATCAATTTAGGGGTGAGCCACAACCTCAGGTGCAGCAGTGGCAGTCAGTTGTTAGTGCACTTGTTTCCAGCAGTTCAGGTTCCCAAGGCACAAAGGCAGAAGCTGTGATGCAGGCATCTAATTCCAACAAACAACAATCTGTACAAGTAGTGGATGTGAGTTTTTTCGAGAATAGTGAAGCTGTGCCTCTTATCTCCAAGGCAGAATGTCCCAAGGAAGCACCACAAGGGAACCAGTTGTCACTTTCTCCATCATCTCTTGCAATAGATCCCTTTAAACCAGATGATGGAAATGGTAAAGGAACAGAGGAAAGTCCTGTGTTAATCCCAGGTCCCACACAACCCGTGTTGAGTGAAGATATGTTCTGTCCAGTTGTTACACAAGAACAGCAGGATATTTCAGGTTTTTTATGTATTCTTATGTATTACACTCATCCACAATAGATGAGCTTGGGGAGTGGTGCCTAAAAGGAGGGTGAAGCCACGAGTGCCACCGAGCCAAACGCATAGGGTAACCATGACAACCCTGTGAGCGGCAACCACCCAACTGGCACCGTCACACTGAAAAACAGTGGAAACACAGATACTTCCCACATACTTACCATGACTAGAGGGAGGGATGAGCCGGGAAGAAAAGCACCGTGAGAACTACCCGATAGCGATAACAAACACGGAATGACTTGACATCTGAAGCTTAACTGTAAACCATGTGGTGCCCCTGCACGAAACCCCCGGCCACCCCACACCAAAACCCTGGGAGATACTGCTGGCCAGCATTGTCTCATGTTTAACTTAGCCTAAATTACATTTAGCCACATTTTTTTTTGGTTGTTGTAACTTTTTTGTCTGGAATCTTTGGTCTGTATCATGAAGTTGCAAATATCATGTGACCTAGGTTCTACAAATCCTGTGAAAGCTCTCAAAAAGAAGTGTCACAAAATATCGCCCATCCAACCCCAGAACAGGGCAGCCCTGTCTTGCAGTCATGCCATTAATATGGCCACCTCATTATTACGGCCACTTTATTTTAGCCCAATCAAAAGCTCAGTCAGTCATTTTCTCATTCAAAGAACTCCTTAAATAGGGTACCCCATTAATACTGCCATATTTTTGTGGCCTGTTGGTGACTGGATTAACAGGGTTTCACTGTATTTAGTCGTTTCAAAAATGCTATGTAATAAGATGATTTAAATCTGAGTGGAGGAAGGTGATCATGCATGTAGGTCCGAGATCTAGATGACCATTCCTGCTCTCCTACTGAATGCAGCAAAGTACCTCCTCTTTGGAGAGGGGTGGGTGGGTGGCAGTCAGCATACTGCTTACAAAGTAAAAAGAAAATCGTCAACTAGGGATAGTGTCTTATTGTACTTATGGGGGAGAATCAAAAGTTGTCAGTTCTGGGTCTGGCAAGAGTGAGCGGTAGTAATAGCTTTGTAATGTTGTAACAGATAAATCAGCTGATCAGCCAATGGTAGAAGAAGAAAACATGGCTGAAGATTCTCAGGACATAGTGGTGCCATTCTCTCTACACCTGACCCAGTCACAAACAGACACGGACAACCAGGTACCAACTGCAATGGAGGTGATTGATGAGGTAATCCTGAGCTAATTAAAACTGTATCCTGAGTCCACTTTACTCATGTAGTGAAGTCTTAACCCATATGTATCTGGTCTAAGGACAGTTTACTACAAATAAGACTGAAAAAGCTCTTAAAAATGTCCAATAGTTTAATAGCATAAACAAGACGTTTTGGGCTCGGCAATTCTTCAGGATGCTGAAAATGAAAGTACAGTCGACTCCCGACAACTCGAACCTTCAGGGGAAACAGTAAAAGGTTCGAGTTATCGGAAGTTCGAGTTATTGAGGGTAAATTTACATAGAAAATGGCCTGAAGGGAAATGAAAATTACTTCGATTAGCGGGAGGTTCGAGTTGGCGAGGGTTCGAGTTATCGGGAGTCAACTGCATGTTGAAAATGTAAGAATTGCAAAGAGAAATTTAATGCTGGTGGTAACCCTATGATGGGCTAGGATCCCATCCAGTGGAAATTAAAAACACTGTAAGTCACTCCTTGCTACTGAAACGCCAAGGACTGACCAACAGATTGTTTTAAGTTTAAAAAAGAGTTGCCCGGTAGATCTTCTGCATCATGATGTACTAAAATGTATGCACAGCTTGTCATTCAACTCTCGAATGTGCAACCTCTTTTGGTGGACATGTAGGCTTACTTTCACAGGAATTGCACCAGGAGGTGATTGTTGTTGAGCCGGCAGATGACGCCAGAGAGGACAAGCCTGCTGAACTAATTCAAAAGGAAGAGGTGGCGTCACTGACGAAACAAGACTCAAGCAGTCAGTCGATCTTGGCTCCGTTGGTGCAGCCACAGTCTAAAGTGTTTCATGCTCCAGAGGATGGAAATAGAAAGCTAAATCCAGAAAAGCAGAATGTGGAGATGTCTGGCGACTTACCTGAAAATCTTGCAGACAGAGATGGTATGTCCTTCAACAAAGTTCCCATAGGGGAAGATTCCCACCCTTCCACTGATCCTATCGTAACAACTCCTGAAAATCTCCTCTTGGCTGAAAATTCTGGGGGAGGTGCTCCCAGCGAGGAAAGTGGGCGCGTCGAACTTGAAAAAGAACAGTTAAGTACACCTGAAAAAGACATTCCCGCAAGGAGACCGACAAAACCGCGGCTTCCGGTGGCAATATTTTCCGAAACCTCAAGCGAATCTGCCACTGGGTTTCATTTTTCTTTACCAAAAGAGCCGCTGAAACCGTTAATGTCTGCCACCCCACCCCCCATAAGACCCGTTCGTTACGACACTCCGGACTCAGAGGAGAGGAGCAGTAGACGCAGTACTATCCCGGATGTAGTTCTGCCTGTGGTAACAGAGACGCCGGGCATGTCCAGTCAAGGTATGATTTGGACTTTTAGTTTTAGACCAAGCGCTCCCCTTTCTTCATTTAGCGTAACCCACAGAATCGTTATGTATCAGGTGAATTTGCTATCTTATTTGGTGACAAACGGGCCATCTATTATCGACAGACGGCACCGGGAGCTTGTCAGGTTTAAAAGTGGTTTCATGTTTTTTTGGAGTTTCTTAAAAGAATATATTTTGGGGGGTTTATAGATAGGTCGGTCTTTAGACAGTCCACTCTAGGTTTCTACGTTAATAGGAACCTCGAGCTTGCCTTCCAATGGTTGATAATTATACCCTCTTAGAGACGTTATTGGCAGATGGTGAAATTCTCCAACTTGACTTTACCATCTGTGAATCTCATTGGCTTTCAATCAATTTTTTGTTCTTCTATAGTTTCAACTTCCATTTTAGAAGTTTCATTTGATTTTTAAGAGGTGCTATTGGAATTTGCGACAAATTGTAATGAATTATCAACGTATTTTTTTCAAGAGAAGAAAAGAATTTGACAAAAGTTTGCCCGACTTTTTTGTGAAACAAATTTGAGATCTAAACTTGTTTCGTGCTAAATTCAAGACAACACCCCATTAGACCACTTTTGTATGTAACTTAATCGCCTAAAATGGCATAACGCGCAGGTTTTATTATTTTTTGAGTTTTATACCACTCGTTTACGCAGATTTATTTTCTTTGTAGCTCCATCAGGTTCTTTGGATCAGATTAGGCCCCAGTCCCTCACAGTGTCTATGCCGCGTCACGGTTCCCCATTTAGTGACTCAGAAAGTTCAGAACCAGTCTTTCACTTCGAGCCTGCCCTTCCGATTTCCACGACGCCGGGCAGATCAGGCCTTCTCCAGCCCAGTGCCTCTGAGCCCTCGCGATCAATATTCAGTCACGCTCGAGAGGCCATCGCAAAAAGTAAGAAAAGAGAAGTACACGTGGAAAAAGACAACGATCCGTTTGCGTTTACCGCCGAAGATGAGGCGCCTGAACCAGTAAGAAAAAAGCCAAGAAGGGGATCTCCTCGAGGGACGCGAGGAAAAGAGATTAGGTCAAGAGAGGAGGACGATAGCAATACTAAAACTCGTGATGCATCAACTTACAGAATTGTTGAGGGCCCAAGCTTGTCCAACGACCAATCAGTTGAGGATCGCAGAGAGGAAGAAGGAACATCAAAACCTACTTCTTTGCAAGAAGGAGTTGGCGGCAAACGTGGGCGTCAAGAAAGCGGTGAATCATCTGAGAGCGACCTACCAGTAGAACGGTCAAAACGGGCGCGAAAGGAGGAGGAAGAACCGAAGCAATACAAGCAAATCACTCACATGCGTACTATTACCACAGTAACGACTCAAGTCCAACGAGTGGTTACAGTCAGCGTCGTCGGTAAGGAGTCCGGCGAAGTGGTCGAGGTCTTAACCTGGGAAGAAGACTTGGCACCACAAATCGAAAACAAGGAGGAAGAGGAGGAACAGGTACATGATCTTGTCGATGGCTCGCGTCTGACGCTGTCTTCAAAGTCACCAAAACAGCAAGAGCACCAACAGCAAAGCAGAAGCTCTCCTCGAATTAAGAATGGTAAATCGCTAGTTACCACCAGGTCTGCGTCTAAATCAGTTGGAAGGACATCAACCAAGCAACTAGCCATGACAACATCTGAGAAGAGTGGTTCTGATAGAGGCTCGGATGATTCAGGAAATGGAATAGGCGAAGACCATCAGAGAAGGGATGAGCCCACAGTTGAAGAAACCCCTGCGGTTACTAGACAGGCCACCATGCCCGTTGTGGAAGAGGAAGCAGATCTCAAACGCAGCTCATCAAGTGATTTATCTCTGACACCTGGAACCCGCGTGTTGGCCAAGTGGCTGGACAGTTACTTCTATCCAGGAGTAATCACTACAAAGCAGTACAAGAACGGCCGGTACTTGGTCACATTTGATGACGGTGATAAACGAAGGATACCGAGGGAAAACCTCATCATCAAAGATTTACTTCCTGCGGGGCAAAGTGTCATGGCTCAAGGGAATGATGAGGATGACTTTTACGAGGAAGGAGTCATCGTCGGCCATTATCGAGAAGGAAATTCACGCGGTTACGAGATACAAACCCAGAGTGGCGCAATTAGCCGGTATCCTCGAAGTAGAGTTATTTTATCAGAACCGCAAGCTGCGGTCATTCTGTCGAGCGAGAGTTCCGTTAATGTTACGAGTGGCTCAAGCATCAGTATTGGTGCTCATAGCTTGAGGAGGAAGGAGGGAAGCGCTGCAAGTAGTGGGGCAAGTATGCACAACATCACGAAGTCGGGAAGTACAAGCTCTAAAGACACAAGTGACACTTCAAGTGAGGAGAGGGCTCGGGGAAAGAATGCTGCTCGTGCCTCAACGCACGAGAGTCCTAGACTAACAAAAGCTGCGACTGCGAGCACTGACATAACGCCCAAGTCTACACACAAGTCATCGCATAAGGTCAAAGCACAAGCGAGACGAGCGGGACATAGGATTGCTGAAAGTGAATCGAGTTCTGATGAGCAACACGCTGCCGCTGCGAGCAAAAGACGACCAGTTAAAAGAGGGCTGTCGTCGTCGTACAGCGCAAAATCACCTGCAAAGCCGACAGTCAATGAACCGTTCGCCGCTCCGACGCGACGTTCGCCTCGTAAACAGATGAGCGGAAAAGAAGACACCGTTGAATCACCTTGTCTGCCTGGCAACAGAAACATATTTGCGGGGTTAGCTTTTCTAGTGACTGGTGTAGGTAGGGACAAAAACGAACCCGAGGAATCGGATAGCGAATCAGAGAGAATCGAGTTCAATCGCGACCATCTCAAACGCCAGATCGAGGCCGGAGGCGGCGTCGTGCTGTCGTCATTTTCTCAATCCCAGATCTCTAGCACGGAGTGCTTCCTCATCTCGCACACACACCAGCGGACTCAAAAGTATTTCCAGTCCCTGGCCTCTGGAATTCCTTGTGTGTCGCACGTGTGGATTAATGACTCCTGCACGTGTGATCGTCGTCTGGACTACAAGAGATATCTACTTCCTGCAGGGGAAAGCTTAGAGGAAGGCGGAATAGTGGAGTGTCGGCCACGCAGAAACATCTTACGCGATATGCGGGTGAGTGGATTTCCGTTAATAATTAAACTCGCGGACACGCGGCAACATTGCGAATAATAGGCCCTTTGCACGATCCGGTCACATCGTACAAAATCACACATGCCGGGACGCAAGTTGCATAGTGGGACTACAACTCGTACCAGTCCACCTTGACCCGCCTTTGTTTTGGAAGTCCCACTGTGTAACTTGCGTTCTTTGCACCATGTGACCGGATCGTGCAAAGGGTCTATTTCTAAGTTACACCAACTCTTTCAGGTAATAAGCCCTTTGAAAGATCCGGTCACATGGTACAAAATCACACATGCTGGGACGCAAGTTGCACCGTGGGACTTCCAAAACAAAGGCGAGTCAAGGTGGACTGGTACGAGTTGCTTTGTTTTGGAAGTCCCACTGTGCAACTTTCGTCCCAGCATATGTGATTTTGCACCATGTGACCGGATCGTGCAAAGGGCCTGTTGTTTTCACGTGACGTTACAGGCAGCAATGATGGCGAGCAACCGCGTTGTTTCACCGTGTGTTCGGACCTAAAGCATAGCATAGCACTAACCAATGCGATATCTAAGGCCTTGTCCACACTACGTCGCAAGAATTTGAAAACGCAGCTTTATTTCTATGGTTAGGCCCACCGTCCACACTAACCAGTCAGTTAACTTGTCGATAAGCAATATTCAAATAAAGGGTAGGTGCCAATTGACAGCAAAGCAGGCAATGGGCAAGCGAGTGTGGGAAAACTGCAAATAAAGGGGGTAACCATGGCAACCTCCCATGGGTCATCTCAGGAAAACAGAACTTCTCGGAAACGTGCTTCAAACCGGCGGAATTTGAATACGCCGGCTTTGCGTTTTAGTGCTGAAGGAAAACATTTTGAAAAAGGAGTTTTTCGAAAACGATGACGTCACGATAATCGTGAGATTTCTCTGCCCGAGTTTTCCTGAAACACAAATCCAAAGTGTCCGGTAATTGTTGCGTTTTCAAATTTCTCCGGCGCAGTGTGGTGGGAAAGCATTTGATGCGTTTTCAGAGTGAAACCTCCGTTTTCAAATTTCTCCGGTGTAGTGTGGACGGGCCTTAAGCTACTTGAGTAAACAGTTCAGCTCACACGTACATAGTTTTGTGTGAAAATGGTTTTGTTGTTGCGTTGCGCGCTTTTGTTTTTTCAACCTCGTTCCCATGGTTGCATTTCTCCCCGCCACTCTTGAGAGCGGAAAGGGGAAAGAAAATAAAGGAGACCCTGGGAACAAAGAAGTAGACGTCCTACCGCTGAAAGCTGAGCCCTCCCTACGATCATCAGTGGCGCCAACTTTCTAGAGTGCACTCTGGTACTCCCACTCGCCAGGATTTGCACTTGTTTCTCCAACACGCATAGGGGAATACATGCTGACGTCATTGTTTACATTTTTGCTCATTTGCATACGACTTTGCTTACAGAAGGAAACATGTTAGATATGAATTGACTCCAGGCAGCTAAAGAGCTAGTGAAACTTAATACGTGGTGAAATTTTAGCTCTTTGGGTGTAATATTCAAGGAGATATTGTCTTTCAAAAACTACAAAATTTCTGGGTGGCAAAAGCGCTAATGAGCTCATACATTCTTTGTAAAATTTTGAGTTTTTAAACACGTGTTGCACAAAAAGTATTCAATACATCAGGCTCATATTCATTGGCAGAGTTAATCGTACTATAACCTTTCAATATTCAGAACTGAGTTATTTGTAGTTCCATCAGAAACTGAATTGCTTATGCTAATGAAGCAAATATTGTAAACAAGGATTCCCCTGTAGCGGTAGCTGGAAGTCATCTGGCTCTGGGAACGAGGCACGAACTGTCAAATTTTCCTCTTCTTTCGGTACCTGCCATGAGTAAACAGCCACCAGAAAAGGTGCCCACTAAAGGAGGAAAACTGTGCTGTTCATACGTAGCTGGGACCATAACTAAATCTACGCTTATGAGAGTTTTGAGTCCACAGGAAAATGCAGTGTGGAGAGTAATTTGCCATATATTTATTTTACTTTTTGTTTTGCTATCAATAAGGTTCATCTTCACGGGAGTCAGCAGTTTAAAGACACTTGGTCCAGCGTTTTGCTTGCTGCGGGATGTAAGATGGTCACCAAAATTCCAAGCCGCGTTGATTATCATTGCGATGTTGTTATCTGCGAGGATAACAAGCTTCCTGAAAGCGTCAAACACGCTGCGAGTCTGGGGATTCCTATCGTCTCACTGGAGTGGCTTTTACAGTCACTTATTAACGGTCGCCAGGTTCCATTCGATGGCCATGCAAAATATGATTACCGTTACAAGAGTGCGTGACCATGAAAAGAACTGGCAGTGCGTGACTGAGTCTTAGAAACTGGGAAATGTTACAGCATTTAAAAGATAAAGCCATGTCACCTGGGAATGCGTGACAATATCCAAGAGACTACGCGGTCATGTCGTAAGAACTCAGAATGCGTGACCATATCGAAGAATTAGGAATGTGCGACAAGTAGCAGACCTGTCGTGTGAAAAATCTTTATTGATAATAGTTTTAAGTGATCACAGAAACACAAAATTAAATCTTAAATTTTATCCAGTTTCTTTGACAGCATTGTTTTAATTTTAGAAATACGCCGTGGTCATGTCTTACAAAAGTTAAGTTCTCCAAAACTAGTTCACTGTAATTTTACTTTTTTTGTCAACCCACGTGATCAGAGATGAAATCACCATGTAAGCGTCAATCACATGGCTGGATTTGTAATAAACTATGACCAAATTATTTTTAAAAATATTGATTATGATTTGATATGTAATAATTTTAGAAATAGTGTATATTTAGTAGTTTTAATTTGCCTGTTGTTTTATTTAAACAAGTTACTAATAGTTTTATTGAATTTTTATCACATTATTTATTCTGATTAGCACAGATTGGAAGTTTTTCAACACTGAAATATATATCGGGTACGTATTGACTGAGAGGGAGGTCTTAACGGGAATATTTTTGGCGCGCAACCGTGTGATGCATGGACTGGATACTGTTACAGCCATGAGTCTTTATAATTTAGTCATACTCTCCATACTCAGTCAGTAAGTGCTTTATCATATCGGCTGTTCTTGATGTTTTTATGGAATTGTAATGTAATTTAAAGGACCTCACGGATCGCGTGATGAAACAAAATAAGATGTTGTAAATACATTAGAAGAAGAAATCAGAGAATATATTTTAATTGAATGCTCCACACATTGTTTTGTCATATTTATAACCGCAGTATTTTTATTATTTCTGTGAGAGAGGATTGGATTCGAGAGTGGTATGGATGGTAAGAGGGGCGTTCTGGGAAAGAATGCAAAACGCGGCCATTTCCGAGTTGCCTATTGCCTCTTTTTGCGATTCCGTTCACATGAAAATGTGTTCCTCCAACAGGTTCATTTTCATGCAAATCAAACTCATTTTCATATGAAAGGTTTTGCAGAAGGACTCGTTTTGAAACAGAGGCACAAGATAACTTTGGCGTCCCTTATCTGGTCGTGTTCCAACCAATGACTCCCTGCGCTGTGACCGCTCTCGTATCCAATCTTCACTCCCAAAATGGCCCAAGAACACATAGCGACTGACTACAAGAACACCCGTATACTGTTTCTTCCCCTACGTCTGGCCTCGCCCTGTTAGCGAGAACTGAAAAAAGACTCATAAGTTTATCAGCCTCTTCCGATCGAAGATACTGAAAACGTTCCGAAGATATCCGACAATTTCTGAATTTCACCGCCGGAGAATTCCCGAACAAAACCGAACGTTACCGATTTCTTTCGAAGGTAACTCTGAGGTGTCCTAACGTTAGTTAACATGCTTATTGCAAATTAAGTTTTTGCTAGCGTTTTTCTATAGATTGTTCAAACGAGAACGACGACAACGCTAAAACATCTCTTTGAATCCAAAGCAATTAAATTGAATAGAGTTCCCTAACCTAATTAAGACTTCTAGGCGCAATAACGGACACAACATGGCATCAGGGGTGACGCACAAATTGACGCCATGTTGACTTTGGTATAATTGAAAAGTTCTAATTAACGGAAATAGAAGTAGTATTTTCATTTCCTTTTCAAGATAAGATTGCTTCATGTTTGTATTTCGCAGACAGGTTGGGGATAGCATCAATCTTTAAGACAGCTGAATGGCTTGGAACATTTTATTATTATTACTATTATTATTATTATTATTTCACGGAAAAAGACTCCTTGCGTCATCAGAAAATTGTAGCTTTTTCCCCGTCTGTTACCGATAACCGGGTTAAACTAGGCTTGCCATATACATTGCCAACGGACTGGGCGATGCCAAAATAACATCCTCCATGTAAACTCGTGAATCTGTAGTAAGCGAAAGTTACCTAAGACCTACATTGGTAAATTGAACAGAATTGTTGAACGTTCTTGAAAGAAACAATATTGCAGCTAACAACCCAACTTGACGTATAGATAAAAATCTGGTATGTTAGTTTGTCTGCTTTCCTCGATCGGTCGATCGGAAATTCACTATTTCGTGTGCGATATTTTAGTTGGTATGGCTTTTATTCTCTCTCAGTAGAACGGGACAGAATGAAAACATCTTGTACTTTGTGGGATTATGTTGTTATTCATTGAGAGGAGTGGCGAATGGTCCTTTCAAAACCATCGCTCTCGCAAAATTTTCGTCTAATTTGACGGGTCTCGCAGTCTCGGTTTTTTAGCAGTTCAGTGTATGTCTCGAGGTCTCGATTTTTTCACAAGGCTAACTCGAAGTCTCGATTTTATTTTTTTGCAAGGCTGAAAAAGTCTCGAAGTACCGATTTTAATTTGTTTCTTTTTTTATGACGTCTAAACGTCTTAAAACCTGAAAGTTAAAACACTTAGAGGTCTCGGTCTGGAAATTGAAGAAGTCAAAATATCTCGGGCTCGCAAAGAAGAGCGCTAGTCTCGCCTTCTCGCGAAGTCTCGCATTTACATTAAGGGAAACTAACCTAACGAGCTGAACAGCTGCATACAGCTCACAACTAACAACAATAACTACTGTACTGTTCCCTTTCTTCACAAATGAATCATTTCTTTGTCTTCAGTAGCGATGTCTCCTCGTCTGCGACAAGTAATCATCTTGAGAATCTCAGCACGGAAAGTTCGGTTTAGAATTCCGTAAATGACGGAATTTATCGCGCTAGAGCTGAATACCAAAAACACCCACAGAGTTTGAGGTAGGCGCTGCTCAGCGATAGGAGGGTACGCCAGTTTAGTGTAGGCGATTCCGTATGACGGAATCCAACAGCAGGCAAAGCCAGCTATTAAGCCTAAGATAAGCTTACTTATCTTAATGTCTTCCAGTACACGGGCGTTACCATGTAGACTGCACGCGCGAAGCGAGCGGAGGGTGTCCGCGTTATGCCGGCGAACGGACCTCAGAACTCTCCAATAACAAAGAAACAGGGTAGCCATTGGTAGGAACGCGAAAATAACTATGGTTATAACATTCCAGGCTGTTCTGTAAGCGCGGTCCGATATCTTGATATGACAAATTGTTTTCCCTGGGTCGAAGACAAAAGCTGGCCATTTTAAACCAGCAAATAGGGCGACGTAAACTACACAAAGAAGCCATAAGAAGATAATCATTTTGAGCGATCTTCTGCGTGTGAAAATCCGGCGATAAACGGCTGGTCTTGTGACATTGACGAAGCGGTTAACTGCAACTACTGCCATAGTTTCTAGGGAAACGAAGGCCAACACGAAAAAAGCGACCCCCTGAATCTGGCAGACGAACTGACCGTAAATCCACCGTCCTTGAATGAAGACTCCAGCCGAGAACGGCATGCACAGCAAGGCCATGAGGATGTCGGAAAAGGCCAGGGACAATATGAATAGATTGGTGGTGTTCCGTCGAAGGCGGGGGTTCCTTGTGATAGCTAAGTAAAGGAGGGCATTACCGGCGAGTGCAAACACGTTTATAAGAAGTACAGCTGTGGATTCTATCACTTGTAAAGTGGTACTGCGGGAAGAAAGGGCATTTGCGAGCCTGGTAGAAGACAAAGACGTTACGTTGGACATCTTAGAGATGAGAGGCTGTCTTAACGCAATCCGTTTAGCTAAGTACGTAAATGAAGACCCGTTTACGGCTCAATTCATAACTTTCCTTCCGATCAGTTTCCGCCCGCATTGCTCTGTGCAATCATTGGGTAGCTGTCTGTCACGAGGCAAAACCCACCAACTATTAAAAATTTCAAAAGCTTAGTAAACAGGTCGTATAGATCAACACGAACAGCAGTCTTTCTGACTGACTTTCTGGAAAAATATCACGGAAATCACAAGAACTGATCATGAGGGAAATTGAAAAATACTAACAGCTGTATCCGATTTCACTTTTAGAAAAGTCCTGTAAAAAAGTTCTTCTGATGTAAAAGAAAATTGTCATTTGCACTGATGAAGGAGTAGCAAATCAAAATTTCCCCAGTATCGTGGAAAGTGGTGATACTCAGGCCCTAGAGAACTATCAACTACTGTCGATGATTTTGTGGGTAACCATGGCAACTAGAATGCTCGTTCGTCAGAACAAAGCAACTGCCACTGCCAAGGCGCTATTAAGTTCGTGAACTCGACCGATTTAGATGCACTTCACTGATAAGTAGTAGTTCAAAGTTCAATAACATCTATGATCTTCGAGATATGGTGGATAATTTCCCGCCAATCACACGCCGTCATGATCAAAAATCATTCTAACGCGCGCGAGCTGATGGAATATCTTTATTGGGGGAGGTCTGAAGAATGATAAACATTGGTCTTCGATCTCATCACAGTTTATTGGAAACTAATGATAAATAACTTAGCGCTGTAAACTGGTATGTTTGCAACTTGTAGGGAACAAACAGAAACGCAAACGATGAAAGGGCAATGAATTCTTATGTGCCAAGCCGCCTAGTTCGCTGCTTTGTCTCCGACCGGCAATAAATTAGTCGTAGATTAATTCACAAGACCTCACAACAAAGAGACGGCGGAGAGCACGTATGCTGTAACAAATGCTAATGGCTTTTAGCTCCTGCTTTTAGTTAATGGGTCGACGAAAAAACATCAGATTGATAGAAAATGTCAAAATAAAGAAGATGAAATTTTAGTGTCGAGAGTTCTAGTAGAATTCACGTAGTTTAACGTCTTTATCAGGAGTGTGTAATAGTTCTATTTAATAAATCGTTAACGTCTGATTAGTTGTTGACCGTTGTTGAATACCAAAATGTTGATGTGAAAAAACTGACTAAATAATTTGCGAAAGGCATCGCCTCTAGCGGGAATTGTGTCGTCACTGAAAGATTCTTAAAAATGTGGACTGGAAATGAAGTTGTTTCTAAAGCTCTGTGATCAATAACAATAAAGGTGTGCTTTCTTGTCGTCAGGTTCACATTGCATCGCTGAGCAACTTCCGGAAGCCTCCTTTTCAGGAGAGAAATACACTGAAAGTTACAATTTCAGTACAGTCTAAAATTTTTCATTCCTGTATTCATTTAATTCTTATTGAGGTAGGTGAAAGGTGTTTATATTATGTTTAAGTATTTTTTTCTCTGTTGGTCTCCTTTGAAAATGGAGGTTTCACTCTGAAAACGCTTCAAACGTTTTCCGTCCACACTACGCCGAAGGAATTTAAAAACGCTACAATCAACGGTCATTTTGGATTTGTGTTAAAGGAAAACTCGGTGAGGTCATCGTTTTCAAAAAGCTCCGTTTTCAAAATGTATTCCGTTCACACGAAAACGAAAAGCCGGCCTTTTCAAATTTCTCCGGTGTAGTATGGACACTGCCTTGGTTTTTGTGGCCTTTATAAGCTTTCTTTAAGAAGACAAATGACAATAAACATACATTTAAACTTACAGTTCACGTCAAGTTTGCCACACCGAGATGAATATTGGAAGAGGCAACCACTTTCTAGTCCTCTGATTGGCTGTATTCTCTATAGGGGTACATACGATGTCTTATATCTGACTTAATTCTGCTGTTGGGTATCTTTACGTCAACCCGTCCTACAAGTAACACTCTTAATTGTTTAATACAGGTGCTTTGCATTATAAGATGTAAACCGCGAGACGGCTCAAGCATGGTCAGTAACCAAGCAGACCCCTCAGGACTGGGAGAGAAAGACGTACTCGTTACGTGGTTTTGTTGAGGATCCTGATCGTTCAATCGAGTCCATTATTAGGGCTCTTGGTGGCGTACTCTTCTTGAGTTTTCGTTTTTGCCAAAAATACCACGCGATGACCACTGAAATAACAAGAGCTCCACATAACAGTATTGCCACAGAAATCAAAACATAGGGGCGAACAGAATTTGACTGAGGCTCTTTTCTTGCTTGAAATCCTGGCCAGAGAGAAATACAGAGATAATTGAAAGGGAAGGAAAAACAGAAGACAGACACACAGACAGACACACAGACAGACACATACACAGACAGAACGACACACAGACAAACAGAGAGACAGGACAGACGGACAGACAGACAGACAGACAGACAGACAAACGTACAGACACTGAGACAGTCAGACATAAACTCGTTTTACCAACTCTAGCTTACAGTATTTGCAATTTTCAAAATATTTATTACAGGAAACGATAACCACTCATTCTGCTACCCTTTCTTTTACCCGTCGTGCAAGAAGGGTTGCGATAGATATCCACTTGATGAAATAACTGATCTTGTGCGCACTGACTGCATTTTAACCGCTCACCTTCAGTTGAAGCCGTTCCTGCAATGCCGTCCCCAGTTTTCTTTACAATTCTTGGTATCGTCACTGTAAATATATTTTAAATGTTTCCAGTTTAAGAATAATCGTGAAACGCCATCATTAACGATACGCCGCGATGCACGCGTTCTGATTGGTCAAAAATCTATGCCACGTGAGGGTTGCACCCGTGATTCCCCTCTCACTTTCCCCATTCTTTGCCTAGCACTACAGCATTGACAGCGCAGTGTTTTGAAGGTAATTCGAACATTTGCCATCATTTTCTGATCTTTTCCAAGTTTGATGGAGACAGGCATTTATAGATTTCCGACGAGCATAACATTTCTCGATTATACACACAATATTGGTGATCTATGCTCTTTACCGTCTTTACCTTATAGCTGGGCATATTGCAGACACATTTTTTGCTATATAAGATTTATTTGCATAATAATGAGAATAACTGACCTTTAACGTAGGCGGTGGGTTTCGCATATTTACTAAGGAAAGCACTGTTGTAATCGTTGCCGATATGATTGCTTACAAAGCACGTGTAGAGTCCAAAATCATCCTCGGTAACATTAGTTATTCTCAACTCAACGCCGTAATGGTCCTTGACTCGGATAGCCTTGTAATAATGTGGATCTATAAGGCGGTATGATCCGTTCTCAAAGTCGTCACCAATTTTCTTTATTGATAAGACGGATTTGTCCCATTTCAGCCATCTGAAAACTGGAAGTGTTCCACTAACGAGCACAATGCATGTCATCGTTGCATTATCTCCAATCTGCACGGTTGTGTTCCTTGGAAGGCTTGTCTGTAAGATGGGCCGCGATCGTGGCTTAGCTGTTGAGAAGATGATGGAAATGTATTTTTAATTTCAAGCAGTTACAATACCAAAAGTGTCTGTGGTGCATGGTGCGGAAACTCGGCAAATTAAGTCATGTTTTACTTTATAAACAAAATCGCCTTACTTTTCCATTGCAGTTTTTTTTTAGAAGTAGACGTGCATGACTACATTTTTGTTTTGCTAAACTCACCAACAACCTGAAGCGTGTAAGTGTGATTTATACTGCCATATGAATTGGACACTATGCAAGTGTATTTCCCCGAGTCGTAGGGTACTAGATTTGTCAGTTTTAGGTACCAAATGGAAGTGTTAAGATGTGGGTCTATCCTTCGCCTGAGCATTTTCGTTCCGTCCTTTAACCATGTGTATTTGAGAGGTGGCGCTCCAGTCGCTTGACACTTCAATCTGATCGAGTGTGATGCTGGCCATGCTCGAAATGCTCTTTTTAACATATTTGGATCAGAAAAGGTTGGTGCTCCTAAACAAAGGACACAGAAACAAAATAATTAAGACCGATAAGTATGATTTGTAGCTTGACTCTACTTCTACAATCTTGTAGACATGGCCAGTTGCACAGGTGGCGTAAAAGCTTAATTTTCGTTGTAATTCAAATTCATTGGAGTGCCAAAGGAAAACCGGTGGTTAATAGTTTGCAAGTATTTACTTTATTTATTAAGGAAAAGTCATTGATTAATGCGGGTTATGACCACTCTTCATGTGATATTGCCTGTTTTGAAAATGAAATGTAATAACCTTGTGGGAAAAGAAGAAATATGAGAAAGTTTTGATTGATTGTACAGATGATGAAATTAGAAGCGTTGGACGTCTAGTTTCCTGAGCAATCAGGAATTGCGAAAGTTGTCAATGGATTACGGAGAGTATACTCGTTTTGAACTGAACATCGGAAGAAAACCGATATTGCTTTGGTTTTTTATTTCTACACTGTGCAATGACATGCAAAACCAAAGAGGTTAATGGACTATAAACTTCAAGGTAATTTTTAATATAATTCTACATTATACATACCAAATTGGTGATCATACTCGCTTTTACTGTATAGTAGGATATATTGCAGAGATATTTTCAGTATCAGATTGATTTGAGTAATAATATTTATACCAACAAAACTTTAACGGGAGCGCTGCGTTTCCCATCTTTGCTAAGGAAAGCACTGCTGCATAATTGAGTACATTTTTGCTAAACTCACCAACAACCTGAAGCGTGTAAGTGTGATTTATACTGCCATATGGATTGGACACTATGCAAGTGTATTTCCCCGAGTCGTCGGGTACTAGATCTTTCAGTTTTAGGTACCAAATGGAAGTGTTAAGATATGGGTCCATCCTTCGGCTGGGCATTTTCATTCCGTCCTTACACACATATAAAGTGGGGGTTCTGGCACAGTGGGGAGCAAGAGGGCAAAAAACAGTCCGAAAAAGCCCCCCAGCTCCTTCTCCTCAGACTAAAGCTTCGGAGAAGGAGCTGGGGGGCTTTTTCGGACTGTTTTTTGCCCTCTTGCTCCCCACTGTGCGTCCAGAACCCCCACTTTATATGTGTGTGTGTGCTGTGCCAGAACTTAGTGTGTGTGCTGCGCCAGAACTGCGCGTGTGTGCTGTGCCAGAACTGAGGCATGAGAGCTGTGCCAGAACCGTGTGCTGTGCCACAACAGCAAAGCGAAAAAGCTGGTCCATAGTCCGTAAACAATATGCGCGGATGTGCCCTTCACTTGTATACACAAAACTGTGCCAGAAAATATTTCCTATTGGAGAAGCGCACGCTCAGTGCATACTGCGCCGACATGGCTGCCGCAAGATACTCGTCCGATGTTCTGCAAATGTTCTACCGGAAAGAAAGCTGCGGAAAGCGCTGTTACGGGGCGTACTGCGGCCAGCACAACTATCAGCTGAAAAAAGGAATGAAAGAGCCGGAGCCATGCAGAGGCTGCGGGATAGGTCTTCTATGCGACTACCGACTGTGCCGCCAGTGCGGCGGGGGCGCGCTAGCCCGTTTTCATTCGCCCAGTGCGCTGTAAACCATCCAAGCTTGAACGTTTTGCTAAATCCTTTGTCTTTGTATTCATTGTAACGCGTAAACCCTTCGTCCAGGCTTCTGACGAAATACTCTGCAAAAGGGAGCAGGTTTTCTTCTTGCTTGAGTTCGTCGCGAAGCTGTTCGTAAGACTCAAGACTTGGATGCCACCTGTGGCGTTTATCTACCGTGCCTTTCACACCTTTTAAAAGAAACCCGTTCAAGAATTTCGGGTATTCAGGGTCGTCTTCTCTTTCAATCCCTTCAAACGCGTCTTGAATGTCGTCTTTGATTTTTCTTGCAACCCGTTCCCAGTTTGTGGTTTCTTTCATCGCCTCTCTCAGCTGGCGCCACTTGTTGAGTTCTGTTCTGTCTTCTTCGTCGTTTTCACAAAGAGCCCCGATTTCTTCTCTCATTACGTCTGCGAAGAAACACGTCATTTTTCTGATCTTTTTTATCTCATCACCGTCGGTTTGCGGGTTGTTTCTCCTTTCAACCTGCAACTTGTAGAGCTCTTGAAACGATGATGGAACTTGCTTGTAACTCGCCATGAGTTGACTTAAACCCCCCCTATTCAAATGCCTCGACCCACCAGTTAGAGAAATCTAACCGGGGTTATATCGCAAGGAGCCATGTCTTACTGCGGGCTTTCCGAGGCCATTCAAAACCTCCCTCCAGAGCTTCGTGAGATGATTCTCAAGGAGTACATAGCGATAAAAATAAAGGAAAAAAAGGAAATGGGCTGGGAAGAGGTACATGATGAGATTGAAGAGTCACCCATCTGCGAAAAACGATCAAGAATTGTAAAGGTCATGTTTTGTCGTAAATGCAACACTTGCGGCCTTGACGGAGAGTGTTACGAGTGTCATAAAAACGGAGAAAAACATTATCTTGGCTACCCCGTGTATGACGAGAACGACTACGGCGAAATCTTTCAGAAATTTTACTGAGCGGCGACGCTATTTACAACCGGTGGAATTACATTTAAAAATCCACGGCTTCATTTGCATACCATAAAAACATGCTTGTCAGTGTTCACATGATTGCGTTTCTCGTAAATGAATATTTCACGCCTGAGTGGCAGAGACAAGTGCGTGATATTACACGCGAAGTTGTTGAATGCTTTCATGACGCGGTTCCGGTTGAGGCGACACAGCTTCCCGTTGCGAATTCCTGAAGGCTTCAGTTTAAGCGCGTTGCATTCCTCTTGGCTTCAGTTGAAGCGATCAGGAATTTTCAAAGCCACCAGGAATGTTGAAGTCAAAAGGAATTTTACAGGCTGATTTCTATTTTTTTGTCCACAGTTTGTTAGAATAGGGTATTTCTTCTCGGCCTGGCCAATAAAAAGGGCACTTTTCACCTTTTTTCGAGGAAAAATTGGGCACGAAACGCGGTAGAACAAAGAGACTTCACTAGAGCGATAAAAAGAAACAGCTGATCGGGGGTTTTCCCTATTTCGCGCATGACTGCGTCAGTGAGTAACCTTCATTTATGTGGCATGACAAATACCGCAGTCACCTGTTTTTGACAAGACAAAGAGAGAGTTTTGTGTTTTTTCGCTCGAAATTCAGTTCGAAGCGGGAGGTTTCGTGATTTTTTTTATCATTTCCGCTTCAAGTCTGCCGCGGATGTCTTTCTCAAGTTTTTGGACATCAACATCAGGAAGCTTTCTCGTTGATGGTTGGCGAAGCATCCTTGCCTGGACCTGATCTTTCAGAAAGTTGTATTGCTGAAACTCCGAAAGGATAGTGTCGAACTCGTGGGAAGACACCGCGTTGTTGTTCAAAGCGTTCGAGAGAAGTCTGTTGACGGTGTCGCGCTTGGCAACGGCGAGCGTGGTGATCTCTTGATGCTTCTTGATCTTCGAGTCGAGCTTTTTGCCGGCGAGAATCATCGCAGACGAAACGAGAGCGAAGCACCCACCAGCGCCGCCAAGAGGAACGGCAGCCGGCAAGCCAACCACAGACAGAGCGGAGCCAAAACTCGCGCTGGAAAACGCTGCCGAGAGAACGCTGGAGCCGGCGGCGCCCCAATTAACGAACTTTCTCGCCCGTTTATATTTTTTTGCGACGAGGCGATAGTGGTGGACCTCGCCGGCCAATGTATTGGAAATCTCGTTGACCTTCTGCGAGCGGAAATTTTGAGAAGGCTCTGCCGCCACCACCGGATATAGTGGCTCGGCAGGCGGCGCGCTTGGTGGCAACAGATTCGCCGAAGACATTGCGTATATAAAGAATTTAATTTAACTCTAATTCAAAAAGAAGCGGCAGGCCTTTGAAATCAAAGAGTTCGCCATTTTCATCCTTCACTTGAAAGGTGATGCTGTTTATGAACTTGTCTGTAGAAGCGTCACGGAAAACGTTTTGCGATGAGTCGATGTTATAGCTGACTTTTTCATAAGGCTTTGCTCTGACGTCAACCTTGGCAAGAAGGTCTGACTTCTTTCCATTCAAAAAGTTTTTTGTCGAGTCGATGAGATCGCAGTGGATAAAGTAGCAACTCGGGCTGTTAAGCTTTTTGATATATTCCTCTTTCCTCATATTTCTCCCGACTCCAAGAAAATTGGCCAAACTGTAATCAACGGAAACTTCTTTCGGTTGATTAGTGTTGAGTGCATTACCAGCGGCGGTTGTAATTTTAAGAACAGAATTGGGGTTATTCGTTTCCAAGACCATTTGCCCTTTTTTCTTGTGATATTCAAAACTGGATTGCAGTTCTTTTACGATGCTCTCGATATTGTAATGGCCTTCAGACAACGATGCAACCACATCGTTGGTACCTTTGAAAAACATTCTGCCAACACGACTCAGATTATGCCACGAGTTGAAAAAAGAACAACTCAAAAGTCTGGCATAGCTTGCTCCTGGGAGCGGTTCTTCAAAATAGATGGTCTCGCCGTTCTGTTGCGTGACAAGAGTGATAACAACCATTTTTATATTCAACAAATAAATTATGTTCAAAATACATGACGAATGTGTGGAAAGGTCCTGCGTTAAAAAAAGCGGAGGCGGCGAAGAAAAAGGCGTGGACAAGCTTTTTAAACCGCTTCCCCAAAGCCGACAAAAGCCGGTTCATTTCACAAGCAACGGTTGACGAGAAAAACAACGTGACCGCGGAGGTATTTTTCAAACAAAGCGAAGACTCGTTTCAAAGCGTCTTCGGCTCAGAAAGGAAATACTGGAGCGCCGAAATGAAAGAAGCTCTTGGTTTGGGAGACAGCGGAGGTTTTCCTTATCAACTGGCGCCGCTTGGTTCAAAAGTTTCCTTGCCCATCCCTGCCGTACCTTTCGACGGCAAAGCGCAAAGTTTGAAAAAAATATTCGACGCCCCAATCCAAATCTACGTCACGCCTGACCAACATTTCACAACGAAATTCAGACAAATATTTCAAGACACCAAACTCAGGCACACGTGGGCAGTCGAATCAAAACGCTGGCTGGGAGGGCCTGACATGAAATATTGGCCACAGCAGCTGAACTTCGCGGTTTTCTGCGCGACCCAGGGGTGCGGAGTTTCTCGCGAAATCTTTGAGAGCGGGATGGATCTCCCCCCTCAGATAAGAGCTTTCTACAAATTCCACGTATATTTCACTGTCAGGCGGATTTTGTACCAGCTTGGAGGAATTCAGAGCATAAGCGCTTTGCCCGGAGACCCGCCGTTCAACCAATACAACAATCATTACGACGTCGCCTCGTACAAAAGGATATGCAGAGAGTTCGGTATTGCCCCCTCGAGCGATTTCCGCTTCACGCACGGAGAAAACCACGGTCTGGGAAGCATTTACGTGTACGCGACCGGCGCGGGCCCGTCGAAAACCGACTATAAATACCCGGGATGGAACAATTTCAGCGATGAAGGCGGCAAAGCAATAAATGGGGAGTTGATCGATTTCATCGAGCCGGGGGCCGCTTCTGATCCTCAAGCAGACTGGTTCGCGCCCAACACCGCGAAAGGTTTGACGCAGGCGGGCTTGTCGAGAATCAACCAGTCAATCGAGGCTTTCGTTTACTGCGTCCTGGGCGCGCAAGTCAACGTCCGCAGCAGCATTCTAGGCTCTGGCGGTCGGGCGAGAGAAGCCCAGAGCGAGTTCCTGGTGCTGATGGAAGACGCGATCATACAGCCCGACTTGGCCACGAGCGTGCAAAGGTACCAGCACGCGGTGGACGAAGCGAAGCTAAGGCTCAATCTCGCTGTTGCCCCCATGGCGTGGCTCATGCCCGCGCAGATGATAATCAACACCGAAAGCACGATCGGTTACAACAACAAGCTGAAACAGGCGGTCTCCGGAATGAAACTGGGGGTGAATAACGAGGTAAACCGGGAGACAAAAAAAGCTGGGCTCAAACACATGGCAGGCGGCCCGTCAAAAATTAACCCGCCCAATAGCCACCTGTCTAACTCGATTCACAAAGCCGCAACAGCCGAATCGGGGCGTGTGGTTCCACCCCACAGGAAACCAGCTTCGACCGAAACTCAGCAAGCGCAGCCCGATGTTACAGACAAAACGCCGCAACACGAAATTAACAAAACGGCGGTAATTGTCGGTGTTGTTGGATTTTCGGCGTTGCTGTTCATGGCTTGGCGCTAAGCACGCGGCTTCTTAAAATATTTTTCGAACAAAAAGGCCACCGCTTTTTTCGTGCTGCATTGTCTGCATCGGAATTTCTTGTTCTTTTACATATGGCGTTGACGACTTTCTTGGGATAAAAGAAGTCGTTTCGTTGGCATCTCTGCCTTCATCATCGTCATCGTCACCCAAACCGTATGGGTCATAACCAGGGTTTTCAAAGCTTGTTCCTTCGCGTTCCCCCATAGCAATATATTAAGCCTATTATTTTTCAAATTAGAAATAATCGCCGGCGCATTTATACGATGTCAGTTCCAGAGAACCTTCGCGCAACGCACAGCGAAAAGACCGTACACGCCATGAAGGCCGAGCGCGCAGTCAATCGAATCACCTTTACCCCCTCTGAAGCCAGCCCCGGAAGTACTCTGTATGTTTCAGTGCCCAAGCTGAACGAGAACGAGGTTCTGGTGCCGGGCTCGCTTGCGCTTGTTTTTGATATCGACCTTGCTGGAGGGCACGCCAACAACTTCCTCGTCCAGAACGTCACGCGGGCGCTCGTTGACAGGCTGGTCGTGAAGTTTGCAGGCACTATCCTGCAAGACACGGTTGGGTATGACATCTACAAAACGTTCGAAGACCTTTTTCTTTCGCAAGAAGAGCGAGACAACAGGATTCTCGAAGGGATTCAGAGCGAGGATATGTGCAAGATCCACTCAGACGCGGGAGACAAGAAAACCTCGGGCGTCGACGCTGAAAACAAGCTGAACGAGGTATACGGGAAAAAGTACCGGATCAGGCTTGACCATGAGATCTTAACCGACCACGGCGTTTTCTACCCCCAGGCCCTTTACAACGACCTCACGTTCGACGTAAAACTCGCCCAAGCAATACACGTGGTCAAAGGCTCCGACACAACCCAGCTGAAATACAAGCTGAAAAACATCCAGCTCGAGTACAAAATGATACGCAGCAAGACTCTGGCAGAAGAGGCGAAGAGCGTTTACTCCAGCGGCAAAGAGTTCAGTTACGACAACGTGCTGCATGACAAAGAGGTGGCCTTAAAAAAAGACACTGACACGAGGATCAACATCAAAGTCAACACCCCGAAAAGGTCGCTAAAAGCCCTCCTCCTCCTGTTTGTAGAGCCGTATACCGCAGGCGCCAGAGATTCAGAAAAATTCATCTTCCCCGATCTGACGAAAGTCAGCGTCACGGTCAACGGCGCACCCAACAAGCTTTACAGCGACGGCATCGAAGGCAAGGACATGTGGGAAGAGGCCCGCAACCTGTTTGTGAAAGAAAAAAATAAAACGGAGCACATGGATATTACGAAGTTTTACACCGGTAATAAGTTCGGGCTTGTGATTGATATGCGCAGCATGACGGCCCAAGACATGCACGGCAGCGGCACGCGGATTGTGAACACTACGGATGGGATCCAGCTGGAAATTGAGCGGAAAGCCGAAGGCTCAGGCGACGTGAAATGCCACATATTCGTAATCTCCGACTCCCAGTTCAATCTTATGGACAGACAGCTGGAATCTGTACAGGATTAATATGGACCCGAGCAAGATACCCTTCAACGCTCTCATCGTGGGGCCGACTAATTCGGGCAAATCGAGGTTCGTTGTGGACCAGCTCTACGGCCCGTTCCGCGGAAAGTTCGACTACATCGTGCTGATCTGCCCGACGTTCACGCACAACAAGACCTACCACCGGCTTGGCGAAAACGATCCGAGAATGGACGTGATTGTCTGTGAGCAGCACGACGTGGAAAGGTGGCTGAAGCTCGTGAGGTGGCTTTCGGAGGGCACCAACACGCTGGTGGTCCTTGACGACTGCGCGGCCTCCAAAGATGTGAAAGGGCGCACAGGCGAGCTGGTGAATCTGGCCTTTTCCGCGCGGCACATGGGCATCAGCGTGTGGGCTCTGACCCAGACGTTCACCGGAATAACGGCTTGCTTCCGGGAGAACGTGGCGGCGATCGTCCTCTTTTACACCCCCTCGGCCAAGACAACAAAAGCCGTCTTTGACGATTACGCTGGCGAGCTGCACCCGGACGAGTACAGACGCTTGCTTTCGAAGCTGAAAGCCCGAAAGTTCTCTTATCTCGTGTTCGCGCTGCGCTTCCCCTTCGGCGTCAAGCAATTTGGATAAAAAATGCGCGCTGTGTATAGCCGCCATGTCTGCGGAAGACGCGTTAACGGACGTTATGCAGCTTCTTGAAACGGAGCCAGCAGCCTCGAGCGGAGGAGGCGGCCTTGTTCTGGCACCCCCCGACATTCCGGCTCTTCGCGAGCATCTGGCCGTGCTCGTGTCCAGAGGCAAAGCCAAAGAGGCCGTCGGAGCTCAGTTGACCCATGAACAGGTGAAGCGCATGAGCGACAAAGAAGTCGAGAAGTACACCAAACGCTACGAGACCTACGTGGGCTCGAAGACGACGGAAAGCCTGATCGACAGCTTCATTTTTGTTGCAAGCAAAGCCGTCGGAATGGCGGTCAAAATCAAAGACATCGAGGCTTACCAAAAAGAGCTCAGAGCCGACTACATCTTGAACAAAGAGCTCTCCGATCTTGCCGGCAACCTTTCTTTGAAATACGGCAGATTTCTTGCCGCGGCCAACGCGGTGTTCATCACGACGAAACATATCGATTTCAGTCCACAGTTGCCGGTGCAGAGCCACTCTTCTTGGGATGAATACGGCTATCCGCTTTTGGGCATTGATGAAGTGGACGGTTCAGCGCCTGCGGAATAAAGGTCACCATTGGCTTAGGTCTTGCTCGGAATTTGACGGCAATTGAACTTTTTTATTTGCAAAGCATACGGTCCGCAAATGGCAACCGAACAATCCGAGAGCCAGCCTGCCACCGCCACCACCGTCGCTGCGCCTGATGCGGCGATCAAGACAAAGCCTGCTGCTGAGACCAAGACAGCGCCTGCAACGGACACCACACAGCAAGCGACTACTCCGGCTGCAACGCGGAAAAGCAAGCGAAAGCTGCCCAGGCTTATTACGCGGAAAAGCAAGCCAAAGCCGCCACACCACCCACGGCACCTGAGCCAGCCACACCACCCACGGCCCCTGAGCCAGCCACTGAAAGCCCAAAGAAGAACGGCGGCGGGCTAAGCATCAACCAATGGCTAACTCTTGGCGGCTTTGGCGTTTCTCTTCTCGGGATCTATTACAAGCGTCAAGAGATCAAGGCTGCAGCCAACTCCGCGTTGGACAAAATTAGAACACCCAAGACCGCGCCTCATCCCTCTCCTGAGCCCGAGAGTGCCCAGCCTCGCCCCCGGTCGGAAAAAGGATTAAAAAAAATGATTTGAACTTTTGCGCGCGATGAATATCTCGCCATGGAGCTACCGAACCCTTTCCAGTTCATTATTTTTGTATCAGCCGTGGGCGGGATCGCCCTTGTTTGGGGCCAATTCACAGCCAGGTGTTGGGGAACTATTTGGAATTTGGAAGATCAAATCCTTTTCCCCCCAAAAAAGGCCCCGCCTTCGTTTCGAGGTTCACGAGAGGCACTCCGACGCAGACACCGGCGAAGAGTCTGATTAATTTGATTTAAACTTTCACCCTTTCTTTATACCAAGCGCCATGTCAGACAACAAGCTTGTCAAGACCGTCATTGACGCAGGAGTTCTGACAGGATTAGCCGCTGGCATCGGCTGGGCCGCGAAAAAGGTTTTGAAAGAGAATTTCACTTCCGATCCCAGCGGCAGCGTCATGAATTACGTGAAGTTCAGCGCCGTCGTTGCGGCCAGTATGGGACTAAAAGGGTACCTTGAGGACCAGAAAATCCTCCCCGCCAGCATTTGAAAAAATCTTCCGATAATATATACCATGGCGAGCATCACGATCATGGTTGGCGGGGCTGTGTTGAACGCCACGGCTTTTATCGGCGGCAATTATCTGGCGAGGGCGCTCGGCGGGGGCGGCAAAGCCGCGCTTGAAGAAAAAAAGCGCCACGACAAGGCTCTCGAAGATTATCAAGCCGCTTACGCCAAATACACGCGCGACCGAACACAGCTTCTCGACTGGATCGCGACCAACGCGCACACAAAAGAGCAAGCCAAGCAGAACATGACAAACACGGACTACGCCTTCACACTCTACAACCAGGCGCATCATGACGAACAGATGGTGCCCCCCAAGGAGCCGAAGTTCTCAGATTTCTATCAGCCGAGCGAGCAGCAGAAAAACGGCGAACTCGCATTCGTGGGCGCCGGGGCGCTCGCTCTGGGCTACGCGGCCTTCCGGTTCCTTTAAACTTTTTTACGCCTTTCTTATATGGACGCGAAACTCGCCAAGATTTACTACAGCCCCGAGGGCTACTGGAAAGGCATTGCCGCGATCAAAAAATTGGCCGAGGCCGCCAAGGTACCTGAAGAAGCCGCAAAAAAGTGGCTGATCAGGCAAGCGCTCTGGCAGATATACCTCCCCGCGCCGAAGCGGATTCCTCGGCCGAAATTCGACGTTCCCACGCCCAACAGGGTCCATCATGCTGACTTTCTTTTTCTGCCGCACAACAAGCTCCCTCGCGGCCGCAAAGTTTTCAAATACGCGCTGACCGTGGTCGACGTGGCCAGCCGCTTCAAAGAGGCCGAACCCCTGACTTCGAAAAATTCTGATGAGGTCGCCCTGGCCTTTCAGAAGATTTACAAGCGCTCGCCTCTCGAATGGTCCGAAATGCTGCAGGTTGACCCCGGGCGCGAATTCATGGGCGCGGTCACCAAAGAGATGGACAAGCACCAAACCTTTATCCGGCGCGGGCGCGTTAACATTCACCGCGACCAGGCCCTTGTCGAACGTTTCAACCGTACTCTGGCTGAGCGATTGTTCGGGCACCAGTACGCCGAAGAGATGCTTCTCCCTGAGGGCAAGCGGTCCACTGCCTGGGTGAAAAGACTTCCTGAAGTTGTTTCGGCTCTGAACAACGAGGTCACAAGCCTTATCGGCAAGAAACCCGCCGTTGCCATCAAAGAAAAATCTGTTTACGCAAGGCCGTCGACACCTTACACGAGGCCTGTCGGAAAACGCGAAAAAATCCTTCCCTCTCTTGTCCAAGTTCGTTATCTCTACCAGCCCGGCGAGCTTGAAGGGGGCGTGCAAAGAGCCACAGACCCAATCTGGTCTTTGAAAGTTTTTAACGTTGAAAGATCTTTCATCAAACCGGATCAGCCCGTTCTCTACTATCTGCGCGACGGGCCCAAGCGCGGCTTCGTGCGCGAAGAGCTGCTGGTTGTTCCTCCGAACACACAATTACCCCCAGAGCAACTTTGAAACTTCGGCCTCCAACCCTCTAAGTTCGTCACCTGTTAATGTTGACAAGATATCCATGCAGGTGTATCCGTAAGCTTTTGTATGGATACCGTCGTCATCAATCCATCGCTTTGAATCAAATGGCGAAAGCGAAATTTTGATCTCTTAGATCTCGTGACCCTCGCTTCGAAGAATATTCATTCCATGCCATTGCTGCTTCCCACCGAAAAGCGTTTCCTTGTACTGTTCATGCGTCATTTGTTTCTTGACAACGTTCTTTTTCACACCCTTCGCTTTTTTGATATTTTTTTCGTCCGCCTTCAAGATGGAGTACATTTTCGGTCTAAGACCAACGTACTCTGCGATGGGGGTTCCTGCACATTCGTCTTTCATCTTGCCCAAGACCTTTTTGTTCTTGTTTGAGTGGAGTGGATGCTCATTCGGGTAGTCGCTCGTGTCGTAAAAGTGCATGTTGTTTTTCATGTCTTCGTAGACGTCTTCTGTTGCCATTATAATCAAAAGGCTGTCGGTGTCCGTGTACAAGAGCTCGACTTTTGAGCCGTACTTCTTTTTTAGCTCGTTGTAAAAGAAGTCGTACATCAGGATCTTGCTGTTGTCAAGGATCGTCATCCCCGTGTAGACCGGCTTGTTTAGAAGCAGCTTGCTCTTTCGCATGTCAATCCCCGCCATGTCGTTTGAGAATAAAACATGCCTTGAGTACAAAGGGCTCGCGATCAATTTCCTTATTTTGCCCGTCTCGTTGCTGCGCACTATTCTTATGTCAACGCGGTTGCGCAGGTTTTCCATGGTTTTGCCGAAAACGGAGTTGTTCATTAGCTTGTAAAAGTTCTTTTCAAAGTTGCTCTTCGCTTTCTTCCTAAACTGTGTGTTCATCCGGATGTACGGCTCCATCCAGCGTTCTTGTTCGAACTCCAGCACCCTGTGCACACGCTTCAGTTTCATTCCCTGCTTCAGATAAAACTGCAAGTTCCTGTAATGCACAACGTAGTTCTTTTTGTCTTGAAGCGTCAGCAGCAGCTTCTTGCTGTCCGGGGGTTTCAGGTCTAGGTCTTTCATCAGCCCCGTTTGGTAGTCCGACATCCACTCCTTTTTTACGGCCTTTTTCTCCGGCGCCAGGGGATAGCTGTTGTGCTCCTCGTGAAGTTCTGGCGGGTATTCGAGATCCACCTCGAGAATGCACCCCTTCTTTGCGTTTTCTTTCATCCCAAGAATCTCCTCCTCTGTGGGCAGCTCGCTTTTCCACTTGAAGCCTCTTATCGGGAGAGGCAAACTCATCGCCCATCCGTAAAGATTGTTTGCGTCGAGATAGAGGAGGTATTTTTTTGGCTTGCTGGGGTCGTAGCCCGGTACTTGCGGGTTGTTTGCCTTGGCGAACCTGTTGCTCACCATAGAGATTCCACCCCGCATCCCCCTTTCTACGAAGAGGTGCTTTTCGTTGTCTGTGAAGAGCTCAAGCTCGACCCCAGTCTTTTTCAAGAGCGCGTCCCAGGAGAGGCCTGGCGACGTGAAATAGTGCGCCGGATCTAGCCCGTACTGATCAAGGCACAGTTTTCGGAAGTTCTCAAACACATCAGCCAGCAGCGCGACGTCAGTTTTCACGTAAAGATCGTGGTAATCGCCCAGCGTTTTGCATCCAAAAGCCCCCCAGACGGCCTGCGCGTGCGCGTACTCTTCGTCTGTTTGTGCTCGTCGTTCAGCTTGCTGTAAAACTTCTCTTTGTCCGGAAGCCTTGTCTCGCTGAGTCTTTCCCTTGAGTCCATGTACTCGTAAGGATAGATCCCTTTTTTGTAAAGCAGGTCGCTGCCTTTCGAAATCGTTGATGTTATTTTCAAAGCCTCCTTCGGTGTTGCTCTTACAAGTGAATCAAGGCTCCCTTGCAAAAAGTTCAAGCTGTCGATGAAACGAAGATTACCGACCGAGAATGTGATATATTTCTCCATGTTGTTGGCGACACATTTCACCTCTTTCTCCAGCTTCGACATCGCTTGCATCAAGTGGTGCGCGTCGTAGCCCCTCAGGTTGTGGAATACGACTGGTATTGGGTCAGTCTTCGGGTTAATTCGCAGTTTCTTGTTACATTCGCTGTGCGCGGCTCCGCGAAACCTGCCAGTTATGTGGCAATGGTCCTTTACTGCGTCTCTGAAGTTTTTCTGAAGTAAAGGGTTTCCACAGTACTTGCAGTTTTCCTGTGATCCGGCTTCCAACTTGTCTTTTTCATCTTCCAGCCTTTTCAGCCTTTGAAATCCCCACTTCTCCTTCTCTTTCTGTGCCATGTAGAAACATTTTTTGTGGCCTTGCCCCCAGTAAACCCATTTTTCTCTTACGCCTTCTTCATCCGGTTCTTCTTCAAAGTTCCAGACAGGCAAAGAATCTATGAATTCGTCTTTTATCAGAGCTTTGTTGCACACGTGGCAATCGGCCGCTTTCTTGAAGTCTTCCCAGTCCTTCCACGTCATTTCAATCGGCTTTGGTGTGGCCAAACTCTCTCTTATTTTCTCTTCCTCCTGCATAATGGCACCTAAAAACTCCCCAACCGCATTTTCACCCCTGTAAGTGTTGGAACCTACCACTTCACCATCGCTTCTCACAACAAGGTAAGAATATCCGCATGCCTCGTGCCTTTCGGTCTTCTCTGTGTAGCTTGTTTGCGTTCTCTCACGCTCACAGCCATGAATCTTTCTGACAAGAGCCTCAAAATCCGCGTAAATAGTGAAGGGCATCTTCATCTGTTTTCGAATGAAAGGGTGTTTTCCCCCTCTTTCGGCATCACAATCCTTGTCGGCCTGCCGTTCACACCGTTGCAATATTTTTTGTGTTCCACGAGCAAGTCTGCTCTTGAGAAACCGGTCAAGCACAGCATGCAAAAGTTCTTTGCGTCTCTGTGCTTTGTCTGATCGAAAAGCAAAGCGCTTTCTCTTTTTACGAAACAGTAATGCTGAAGTTCCCCTTTCTCAATTAACATCAAGTTTATCCGCGGCACGTTCGCTTGTTTTCGGCTTATCCGGTGCACAATCACACAATCGTTTTCCCAGCCAAATACGTTTATTGCGAGTTTCGGGTTTTGTGCCTCGAGCTTTTCTATTTGTTTTACCGGCGTCGGGAAATCGATTCCTGTGTAGTTGATGCCGTCGTTGACAGGATATTTGCTTGGTCTTTGCGGGTTCTTTCCATCTTTTGGAGGGAATAAAGCGGCTCTGAGCGACCATTTCAGACATTCGTTGTCCCTGTTTTGGACGTTGATTATCGCTTTCTTTCTCGCCAGTTTGGCGGGAAGTGGCAGATAGGTCCCTCCGCGAAGTGGCTGATAGCGCGCAACATTCACGTATGCGACCTGTATCCTTTCAACCGCCCATCCTGATCCCATCTCGGACCAGTGCTCTATTTCTCCTTTTGCGTTTTCAATGAATTCGTCGAATTTTTGTCTTATCAGGTCCTCTTCATTCTTTTTGAAAACGTGCGTTTCGTCTTCTTTGAAATAATGCTCCATGAATTGCGTTTGGTCGTTTCTTTCTATTGAGAACTTCACTTGTAACCCGAAACTTACTTTAACGCTATTTAATCTTAGGGTTTCTTGTTCGACCAAATCGGTGATCTTTTCTTTGTTCTCTCTTGCGAACCTCAAAAGATCTTTATTGTTTGGGTTCCTTTCGGATATATCCATTCTCCACACACGGAGCCATTCTTGGAAATTGTTTTGGGATATTTGGAACCCGTCATATAATGCGTGAACCTCGTGTGCCAACGGCTCGGGAAGGTTTATTCTTTCCTCCCTCGGTATTGGGCCGTAGAACATTTGCAGAACATCGGACGAGTATCTTGCGGCAGCCATGTCGGCGCAGTATGCACTGAGCGTGCGCTTCTCCAATAGGAAATATTTTCTGGCACAGTTTTGTGTATACAAGTGAAGGGCACATCCGCGCATATTGTTTACGGACTATGGACCAGCTTTTTCGCTTTGCTGTTGTGGCACAGCACACGGTTCTGGCACAGCTCTCATGCCTCAGTTCTGGCACAGCACACACGCGCAGTTCTGGCGCAGCACACACACTAAGTTCTGGCACAGCACACACACACATATAAAGTGGGGGTTCTGGACGCACAGTGGGGAGCAAGAGGGCAAAAAACAGTCCGAAAAAGCCCCCCAGCTCCTTCTCCGAAGCTTTAGTCTGAGGAGAAGGAGCTGGGGGGCTTTTTCGGACTGTTTTTTGTCCTCTTGCTCCCCACTGTGCCAGAACCCCCACTTTATATGTGTGTAAGGACGGAATGAAAATGCCCAGCCGAAGGATGGACCCATATCTTAACACTTCCATTTGGTACCTAAAACTGAAAGATCTAGTACCCGACGACTCGGGGAAATACACTTGCATAGTGTCCAATCCATATGGCAGTATAAATCACACTTACACGCTTCAGGTTGTTGGTGAGTTTAGCAAAAATGTACTCAATTATGCAGCAGTGCTTTCCTTAGCAAAGATGGGAAACGCAGCGCTCCCGTTAAAGTTTTGTTGGTATAAATATTATTACTCAAATCAATCTGATACTGAAAATATCTCTGCAATATATCCTACTATACAGTAAAAGCGAGTATGATCACCAATTTGGTATGTATAATGTAGAATTATATTAAAAATTACCTTGAAGTTTATAGTCCATTAACCTCTTTGGTTTTGCATGTCATTGCACAGTGTAGAAATAAAAAACCAAAGCAATATCGGTTTTCTTCCGATGTTCAGTTCAAAACGAGTATACTCTCCGTAATCCATTGACAACTTTCGCAATTCCTGATTGCTCAGGAAACTAGACGTCCAACGCTTCTAATTTCATCATCTGTACAATCAATCAAAACTTTCTCATATTTCTTCTTTTCCCACAAGGTTATTACATTTCATTTTCAAAACAGGCAATATCACATGAAGAGTGGTCATAACCCGCATTAATCAATGACTTTTCCTTAATAAATAAGGTAAATACTTGCAAACTATTAACCACCGGTTTTCCTTTGGCACTCCAATGAATTTGAATTATAACGAAAATTAAATTACATTACTAAATTAAATTAAATTAAATTGTAGCACTTTATGTGGTGTGAACTCTAATATTACAAAACATGGTGAACCTCCCAAGCAATCGATTATTTCAGGCATCAGATCAAAGCTATATTCGAGTTCTCTTACAGCTGCTAGCTTATTCCTACAAAAAAAAATTGCAGATCGTGAGCTTAGAACTCAACGCCTCCCCAAGAGTCATGGCTTTTTCTTAGAGTGGAGCATTTTACGTTTGAGGATAAAATTCTATGGCGGTGAACAGTACTTTGTCATAGCGATATTTATTGTTCAAAGTTGTTACAAAGTATAAATTTGACGAAGTAACTTTCTGTGTCAACTTTGAGTACAACGTCTTTCAGCTTCAGTCAACGTACCTTTAACTTGCACCCGGGTGGTTACTACTTGACTCGTTGGTGTTAATTTGGAGGTCGAAAGACTTGGAGAGATTCCTGTTAAAGCAAATGAAATCACTGTTAGCGATGTTGATCACATTATGTTGAGTGGCTGCAGGAAGACGTGCTGAGCATTGAACTTGAGCTTGTCGCCGTTTTAAGTGTGGTACTGATCAAATTTCGTCTAATTTTATTGCGGAGTTACTGTTCATTTCCTTCAAAGAAAAATAGCATACATTAAACAGAAGACATTGACCATCTTCGCTTCTTCAATTGAGGGGTGGTCAAAACGGTTTCCAGTTAGTATAGGGAAATATATATTATTTATTATTATTAAATAGGTAGAACGTGCAGGGTCTCTGATTCTATTTCCATTTACACTGTATGGTGTACAACACTTGGGAAATAGTCCAGTGCCAAAGCGAGTAAAATCGAATTTTAGTTTATTGCCAAAACAAAAACTAGAACAACTTGAGGTTTGTCAGAAGATTGCTGCATTCTGAATTTTGTGTTTGTTCCTCACCTTCTACTGTTTTAGTGATCTGTTTGTGGTTCAGTTTTGTTTTCTGTACTTCATCACGCCTACCTTCACGCACTATAAGTTCCAGAGTCAAATTTAGTTTCCCGAGAGTATTTTCAGCGATGCAGGTGTAGTTTCCTTGGTCTCGAGGTCTGACTGTCTTGATCTTTATGGTTTTGTTGTTGTTCAAGTTCTTTACTCTTTCCGACAACTGCAAAGGCTTGTCATCCTTGAACCATGTAATAGTCGGTGGTGGCTGTCCAATCACTCCGCATCGTAACCGTTTGACCGCTCCTGCCTCGGCGTCATACTGAAGGTTTGGAGTACCTTGCCTGCGCGGTGGATATTTGTCTGCAACATGGAAAACAATCACAGCCCTCAAGCAAATTCGTTTTGTTATTGTCTGTTGCTGTGGACATTGTTACTAGTACATATACATGTACTGTCACTGTGAAACTGGACCTTTCTATATCAACGAAAACATAGGGTTTGCAAAGTTGACTCAGTATAGCATTATTCATAAAAGGCTAATGTACAATCTAGGCCGCGGATTTAAAAGAAGACCTGTTAACACCGCTTTAACTGAGAAATATCGAGAATTTTACCTTGAGGGCAGAAATAAGAGCAAGGCAAATGTATGACCTCATATATATATATTCCACGTGCTATTTATGGAAGTGAATTCGCACAGTTTCGACAGCTAGAAGGCGTTTGTAACTCTTAAATGTGTTATACCGCTTTGTGTGAGGATGCCGAATTCAAGTTAGGAGGTACATTAAAGAATACTGTACAGAGGGAAAGCTAATTTTCTTTAAAAAACAAATTTGCTTATTTCGCAGACTACCTTTTTCTACATTTATATTTACCTCTACAATACTTAATGTTTTTAACGTTATATTTGTCTTAAAAAACATTGTTTTTTTGAATTCTTAATGAGCAATGAAATATACTTTATTTCTTTTCTGAGTGTATTGCGCTTTCTTTAAAAATTACAACGCGCGATGTGTAAACAGGAGTAAGTTAGAAAACAAATATTCAGTTTACGGTGGCGATGGAGAATTAATTAAAATTAGAATCCGTGTGTGTTAATATGCTCCACAGCCACACTTATTTGTTGATTGCGCCGCAAATTGCCGTCATTTACTTTCACAGACAACACGCAACTGTACTCTTCAGTCTGCTTATACCCGACACAACCTGCATTTGTTTACTTTGCCTTTGTCGCTTTTTTTCCCCATGTAACAGTCCAGTTCATCCAGACTTTGACTAAATAAACGAGCTAAATGGTGTATCCAACAGACGCAAAATTAAAACAGGTCTTTCTAAATAAAAGAGATTTATCGCTTAAAAAGCTGGTTACCTGATAGGCTAACTCTTGACGCATTACTATAAGTCCAATTCAAGTTGCGACGACAGATCAGAGCTTTCTCGCATTCGCTGAATTTCGATCTCCAAAAAGAAGCAATACATCTAGTAAGACCCGAAGCATGTTCTTTCCTTTCTTGATGTAAATAGCAACTGAATATAGTCGATACACGACTGCGATAAGTCAGCATCGTCCATATTATACAAGTACGGGATTGTATTTCACAGTGTTTTGGAGCTTTGTCCTTTTCAACTCGCTTTGTCAAATGATATGAAAAATATGGCTATTCTAGGACATCGTTTCCTCGACTATTTGCATTGCTCTTTTTAAATCGTAATTGTATTTATCTTCAAAATGTGAATAGTGTAAACATTAAGTACCAAAATGTTTCCTGTCTATTATTTTCAAGGAAGTGATGGCCGTTTCCACTGGGCAATGAACGAGCTGTTGACTGAACACACAACAGACATATTCCTTCAATTTTGGTAGCCAAAGACAAAAGAAAAAAAAAAGATAGATCAAATTCGCCGGGGCACAAAAAGGATTATGGAAAACGTTTTCTCGAGTAGATTTTGATTGACGAAAGGTGTCTCGTTTCGTGTATAAGTGAATTCCTCTTTCCCTTTCATCTGGTATTCTGATGTGAGGGAATTCTGCCAGGAGTTGTTAAAGATATTCATCTCACGTCTTCACGATTCTCTTGTTGGCAGGAAATTTAACATCAAGCTACATCATCACCTTTTTGCTTAAAAACCGCATCGCCTACCATTGACTAACAATTGTGCAAACTGCACTACAATCTGTTTTTCACAAACATCCGCCCTCTGCTCTTAATTTACGTCTAAGAATTTCTCAACTGAAAATAAATCAAAGAATGGCAAATTACTTCAACTCCTTACAGACTAGAGTGAAGTTTTTTTGACAAATGCAGAATGCGTGGTTGTAAACTTTGACTTCGCGGTTTTTAAGAAGTTTTAAGACAGTAATGAGCGGCATCACCAAATGTTAATTTATGTCAAAATCGGGCCGCTTGTCACGGATCTAGGTAGAACTTTTAATAAGTTCTTTTTCCCGGGTTGTAGACAAACTAAAAGTAATTTCATTGACAGTAGTTGAGACCCTACGCCTGTGAGTTTTGGACGTGCATGAAAAGGTTGATTAACGCACTGCTGCACCACTGGATTGCGATCGACCAAATTATTGTGGTTGCTTTAGCGTAATAAACGCGCCCTTTCCCCAAGCAAAACACGAAAGGACAGCTGAATCCATCAAAATGTGGGTCAAAGGTAGCTTTCGATGAATATTTGTATTAAAAATAAGGTTCCACAATGTTCCGATATCAGTACGATTTAGAATATTGGCACCCTCTCTCCGATGAAAACAAGGTGCCATGAAACGATCACGAACACGGAATAATCCACTACTAGTTACTAATTCTTCCTTCGACTACCGTTTTGTCTCACTGATGACTATTACCTTTGCTTACAAGCGTGTCTAAAGCAAATTTGCACCTTGCTGTATGAATGATTGATAAACGTGAACGCGCATGAAACAGCTGGACAGACCAGAAATATCACAAGGCACAATGGCGAACACAAAGGAAATGGTAAACAGCAGCTTAGAGTGACTCTAACGTCTTATTTGCTTTCTACTTCGCCGTGCTTAAGAGTTGAACAAACATTTGACGATATATGCCGAGCTATTCAGTAAGATTTCCTTCGTCGCTGCTTGCCAGTAACGAGTTTTTCTTGCATGATTCGAATGAATAGAGCCATTCATCTTGACATATTACCGAAAATTGATTTTTGAAGCGTGACGAGATCTCGTACACGACTCTTCATACTGTCCCATAGAACGAGTGGAAACCGCTTTCGATGTGTGGTGAGCTTGAACAAAGATAAATCAGAGTTAAACAATTTGACGAAAGTTAAACAAGGAATAGTAAGGCTAGGAACGCGTAGTCTCTAGAATGTGAATGTTGCAAAACAACAAGTATGTAGATATCCACTTACCGGGCTGAGCAGTCTGCGTATTGATAACAAGAAGATCTGTTAGATCTTATAACCGCGCTTTAAAAATTTAACGGTTCGCTTAGCACTACCGTCGGTACGCAGTGCACCTTCCAAAGCAGTCATTGATGATTCTTTTCTTACTGTAGACATCACATCACTTGATCAACACAAACTGTATTACTGCACCATCAGTGGTAGCCGTTGACAAATCTCCGATGACGTAATGGTCTTAATCTAGAACTTTCTTCGGGATATGTATGGGCATGAACAATATGAACTACGCAATAATAACACTATTAACAACAGCTTTCTTTCTTTAAAGTCATGATTAAATTTAATCGGTGTTTTCCACGAGTAAAGGGCTAGCAAAGTAGTCACACAAGTCATATAATTTAACAAGAAGATCTGTTAGATCTTATAACCGCGCTTTTAAAATTTAACTGTTTGCTTAGCACTACCGTCGGAACGCAGTGCACATTCCAAAGCAGTCATTGATGATTCTTTTCTTACTGTAGACATCACATCACTTGATCAACACAAATTGTATTATTGCACCATCAGTGGTAGCCATTGACAAATCTCCGATGACATAATGGTCTTAATCTTTGTAGAACTTTCTTCGGGATATGTATGGGCATGAACGATATAAATGACACGATAATAACACTATTAACAACAGCTTTCTTTCTTAAAATTCATGATTAAATTTAATTGGTGTTTTCCACGAGTAAAGGGCTAGCAAAGTAGTCACACAAGTCATATAATTTAATAATAAAACTCTATCCCGACCGATGTATCGATTTTGGTCACTCCAGTGACCACAGATTGAAAACGTGACAGAAAATTGCCGTTACTTTCGATTCTGACCAAATTTAGACAGTGGGATGATCTCATCCTTAGCCAATTACAGGCCATTTTTCAGCTCTTTTCGTCATATCCCCCCCTCGGGAGAATTTTGTCAAGTTAGCTAATTTAGTATGCAAGCCACCGTAATGGCGGTCACCCTCGACGAAGTGTTTATTTGCTCAAAATTGGGGCAAAATCTTTCGGAGATGGAAATCAGGACATTTGTAAGGATACAGAAAGTAATTTGGGGCCGGTTGCTGGCTTCTAAGGCTGAATTTATCCAGAAGTAAGCTGTATTTTCGTTTTCGTGCCGAAAGCCGTGCGATGAAATATGATCGGCTTGTTCTGCTGTCTTGCTCTGTTTTTCTCTTGGTCTTTTTTGTAGCCCGCCGAGGCCAGTCTTTCGTCTAAATCAGTTGAAAAAAGTTCGAAAAAGATGTTCCCAGTCAAGTTTAAGCTCGCAGGCGATAATTCTGAAGTTTTTTGGCCGAAACGTCGGCTTTGTTATGTTCGTGTTTTTCGGTTGCTATGGGCGACCGTTGCTTCCTTTGTTAGGTCAAGTCTGGGGAGTGAGGTCACAAAAAAATTCTAATTAATTCTGGTTTTGTTCGATTTCGCTGAAATTTTAACACGATAAAGCGGGATTGTTAAGGAATAGATTTACCGTCTGCCGATGTGTGGTAGCTATTGACGCTGAAGTGATATATCGCTTCGAAGTCAGGGTTTTGAAGAGATTTTTTTGCAACGTGTAGGTTCGGCGTGATTTTGTAATCGGAAGTTTTTGTTGACCCCGAAGGAAAAAATATCCGAAAAAGGTCATTTCATCGATGATTCAAACGAATATAAATATGTATTTGTTCCGAGCGAAATTTCTGGTGAAAAAAATATAATTTTTGACGAACGCTGGGTTTTTAATTTTTTTCCCGCGAAAGTCAGTATCGGAGATGAGATTTATTAATGTTTCAACAGCTTTTGGCGAGTAAACATCACAGGTTGCGTGACTCAAAATTTGGCCGAGTGGAAGCTTGGGTCTGGTCGCAGACAAAAGTGCGAAAAAAAAAAACCACGGGTAACCCATGAACCGCGCTCGGCCCATGGCCGCGCGGTTAATAATAAAACTCTATCCCGACCGATGTATCGATTTTGGTCACTCCAGTGACCACAGATTGAAAACGTGACAGAAAATTAGCGTTACTTTTGATTCTCACCAAATTTTTCATATCCCCCCCTCGGGAGAATTTTGTCAAGTTAGCTAATTTAGTATGCAAGCCACTGTAATGGCGGTCACCGTCGACGAAATGTTTATTTGCTCAAAATTGGGGCAAAATCTTTCGGAGATGGAAATCAGGACATTTGTAAGGATACAGAAAGTAATTTGGGACCGGTTGCTGGTTTCTAAGGCTGAATTTATCCAGAAGTAAGCTGTATTTTCGTTTTCGTGCCGAAAGCCGTGCGATGAAACATTATCGGCTTGTTCTGCTGTCTTGTTCTGTTTTTCTCTTGGTCTTTTTTGTAGCCCGCCGAGGCCAGTCTTTCGTCTAAATCAGTTGAAAGAAGTTCGAGAAAGATGTTCCCATTCAAGTTTAAGCTCTCAGGCGATAATTCTGGAGTTTTTTGGCCGAAACGTCGGCTTTGTTATGTTCGTGTTTTTCGGTTGCTATGGGCGACCGTTGCTTCCTTTGTTAGATCAAGTCTGGGGAGTGAGGTCACAAAAGAATTCTAATTAATTCTGGTTTTGTTCGATTTCGCTGAAATTTTAACACGATAAAGCGGGATTGTTAAGGAATAGATTTACCGTCTGCCGATGTGTGGTAGCTATTAACGCTGAAGTGTTATATCGCTTCGAAGTCAAGGTTTTGAAAAGATTTTTTTGCCACATGTGGGTTCGGCGTGATTTTGTAATAGGAGGTTTCGGTTGACCCCGAAGGAAAAAATATCCGGAAAAGGTCATTTCATCGACGATTCAAACGAATATAAATATGTATATGTTCCGAATTTTCCCGCGAAAGTCAGTATCGGAGATGAGATTTATTAATGCTTCAACAGCTTTTGGCGAGTAAACATCACAGGTTGCGTGACTCAAAATTTGGCCGAGTGGAAGCTTGGGTCTGCTCGCACACAAGTCGCAAAAAAAAAAACCACGGGTAAACCATGAACCGCGCTCGGCCCATGGCCGCGCGGTCAATAAGGTTGATCAGCAATATTTGCCTGCATGCTCACATCGACAGAGGCCTTCCTTTACGAAGTAACATTCTGTTCACCATTCAAAACCGGCCATCGATCGAGCGGCTGTTGGTTACTACGAAAAGAAATGATTTTCCTCGGTGAGTTGACGCTTTGTATCCACACGGTCGTCTCAAGTTGCCTGGTTTGTCTTAGGGCTGCGCAGACAATTCATTTGCTTGTTGTCAATCTGATGGCACAATACTGACGTAGTGCCAAAGAACAAAATACTTCACTTTGATGTGAACGTGACAGTTTCACCGATTTCATGAGACATAAATACCGATAGCGAACAAATCCTTACGGAAGATTCCGATCGCCAAATTCCCTTAGTAATAGAGCGCTAAGCACTATCAAACAACGGCATGAATTCCGCTCTGAAGGGAATTTTGATTGGCTTAGTGTTTCGCTGGTCTCGGTATGTTGGCTTTGCTTGAATTTTGTGTGAAATTTCAATGGTTTCAAGTGACAAATGGCCCCGCCTCTATCAATCATGTCAAAATACAAAGGATGTCAAGTACACACGCGTTTCCGGTTGGATGGGGTTTCTGTACCCTTGGAGTAAATTCATTATTCAATTCCTAATTACTTCATCTTTTTTTTGGAAGCACATTAGCAGAGTCCTTACAAAATCGCTTAACTCGTTTTAACATACTTGGGTCAGAAAATCTTGGTGCTCCTAAAACAAGGACACATAAATAGAATAAATATAACCAAAATTGATGTGAGTCGGTCATGTGATGATGTGTAGTTTGACTCAATCTCTACACTTACTCTCTTGTATACATGGCCAGTTGTGTAGTTAGCGCAAAAGCTGACTTTGAATTACAAACAATTGAAATGCCAAAGGAATCGAAAAACCCGTAGTTAATAGTTTGCAAGTGATCATCTTAGTTCCCTAGAAATGTCATTCATTAATGCGATTATGGTCACTTTAAATATGATATTGCTTGTTACGAAAATCAAATGTAATAAATTTGTGGAAAGAGAAGAAATGAGAGAATTCAGTGCAACTGAGAAGCGATGGACATCTATACTTTCCCCTTCAGCAATCGAGAATTGCGATAGTTCAGTGTCAATGCAACATAAAGAATATGTAGTCGTTTTCAACTGAGCGTAGGAGGGAATCAAAACTGTTTTGGTTTTATCTCGATAGATAATTTGATGTGTTACACTGTGCAGTTACATACCAAACACGGTATAAAAAGATAACTTCAAGGTTTTTTTTACTATAATTCTGAAGCAATTAGATCAAGTGCTTTCGAAATCGAAAGTGCAAAGTTGCTTCGTTATTGAATATTCCGTTTGCAATGAACCATATCTTGAGATGTTGGTAGCCTGCCAATACCAGACTTTAGTTTTAGCAAATTGAGCACGCATCAAGTGAAAGTTTTCCTGATTTCGAGCTTTTTTTACCGTTTCCATTAAAATATCGATTTTTCTAGGAAACATGTTATACGAAAATTTTCTGTAGAGAGGGATTTTCTAAAAGTTAAAGTCAGCGCACTTACCTTTATTTTTCATCCGGGTAGCTGAGAAACAGGAGAGAGAGAGAGAGAAAAAAAAGGTTCCAGTTCTTCTCAGTCCACACATATTCTACTCCGATTTTACTTACTTTTGTTTTCCTAATACACCCGTTCGTTTAGTAATGTCCAGGATAGCCAAGGCATTGCTAAACGTCATCTTTTTCGCACGCATTATGTGCCGTTTATTTAAAACTACCGATTCCATTCGCGGCATGTGATTCGTTGACTCGTTCCCAGTTGTCCTCTTACCTCTTTATCGACTGGGAACGAGTCAGGGATCTACGAATGGCATGGTAACCCCGGAAAGGGACAGCTCACGAAGGGACAACCACAAATCATAACTTTTTTCAAACCCGGGTGCGGATCTAGGAAAAATGTTGACCGATTTACTGCAAAACGAGCGCCGAAGGCGCAAGGTCCTAGAGGGCTCCGGGGGCATGCTCCCCCGGGAAATTTTTTTTTAATTTTAACTACCTAAAGTACCCTTTCCTGGCTTTTTGAGTCAGTTAGACAATACATTTGCCAGTTCCATTCTCCTTGGATGAAGCCTTGCAAATCTGCGAATTATTTCGTCAAAGTCAATGTCCATGTTATAATGTAAAATTTTGCCGCTAAAACGTGTCTATGACCCTTGTCTATTTCCGGTAATTGGCAAAAAAGAAGAAATAAAAAATAAATGTCAAAACTATTTTCGAGATTCAACTTCCAGTTTACTTTTATTAAAATATATATATATATATATTTATTGATTGATTTTTTTTTATTATTATGAAAATTCTGACCGATTTCCGTAAAACGGTGGAAACCGGTATGGATCCGCGTATGGATCTGCCTCTAGCCTTGTTTGAACAAAGGGGTAGTGTAGTCCCGTAGCCCTGTTGTAAGGACTTGTGGTAGCGATTTGATCACGAGTGCTGACCGTTACACGCGTTTTAATCATAATGAATATTCAAGAATTCAACATTCCAACACGTCCGGTACTTCAAACGTATATGGTGAAACTTTCAAATCGTTGGATGGCTTTCAAATGGCAGACATCGAAAGCATGAAAGTGAAAATGATTTCCATGAGCTCAGGTTGAGCGCAATTATTAACATTATCATTGATTATGAGTTTATTTATGGGAGCTACAGCAGTATCACGTAACACATCCAAACTCAGATCTAATCAAACTCCACAGGAAAATGTTTCATTATAGACATTGTGCACTCTGCTTTACGATTATATTATAGCTGTAACAATCAAGTACAACGCACATTACAAGCGAAATCTTCGCTTTCATTTACCCTCGCCGAAGCTGCGCAATCGTAACTTAATCCCGAGCGTTATATGACTTGAGTCACATAAACAGTCGAATTGAGTTATCACTAAACGTTTCTCAGTGGTACTTGCCTGAATATACCATCGACGAGAAGAAAGCTATGAGTAGAAGCATCACGAACAGTTTCATACCGGGTTCCATCGTGCTTCGAGTAAACTCAGTGCTTTTTACTCTTCTTGTCTGTGTGCTGGGGGTCTGGCAGGCTGCCCAAACGATATAAACATTCAAAACAAAATAGAAATTGAAAACTGATGAGTCGAAAAAGGTCAAAGTGTCGTCTTGGGAAAAATCACAAACGTTTCGAGCATAGCCCTTCTTCAGTGTGAGGCCGTTAAAAGTTCGGTTCACGCGACTGTTCATTTGAAAGTACACTCTTTTTCAATATGAGAATGCCTAATTTTGGACTGAACGTTCTTATATTTTGGGGAATTTGAGGCTGAAAACGTTCTTACGATGTTCTTAAATTTAACTACCTTGATAATACTTCAGACTTTGTATGACCTGATGACTGTGATAGTGTAGAAGTTATTTTGGAACAGTTATAAATAAGAACTGCTGATTACCGAGATGTGCGTCATGCAATAAGAATAAGAAAACCATTGTCAATGTTACACAAAACATACCCTTCCTTAAGTATTTGGGTTAATTTTACATTTTTTTTGTTACCTTTATTTTATGCTTGACATTTTTAAAATACATACAGATTAGCAAAATAAGAACGTTCTTAATCGACTCTCAGCCTGAGGAATGTTCTTAATACGTTCTTAAAATTTTGGTTAATCTCAGTCTCAAAGTTCTTATAAAAAAGGTTCTTAGATAAAAAAAAAAAAAAAGAGTGTAACGTACAGTTTTTCAACTTTTATTTTCTTTTGAATGTTTATATCCATTAATAAGTATTACGCCTCAACCGGGGAGAGCAATTTCTTTTGTTCTGTTCATCCTAAACATCTGCCCAAACAATATTGTCGGTAAGCCACAGATTGTTTCAAGCATGAGTGAAACAGGCCAGGCGCTATTCTACATCTACATTTATTTAGTTGATAAAGTCCCGCAAGACATCACATCAACTGTACCAAACATATATGCACATATGCATAAGCTAGACAAAAAGGATAATTAAAAAATAATACTTAAGTACAATTTACTTTACTCATTTCACGTGTTTTCCTAAATTTAACTTAAAATCAGATAATGACTTGCAATTTACTAAGTCAGCGGGCAGTAGGTTCCACTCTGTTATTGATCTAGGAAAAAAAGAAAACTTAAAAACGTCCTTAGATACTTTTGGCATCCTATACTTAAAAGCATGGCTGTTGCGTGTTCTTTTTTCACTGTTTAGTATTAAGTGTTCTTCTGTGGTTATGTCCATTAAGTTATGACTAAGTTTGTACATTAGAGTCAGTCTGTTTTTCTTTCGTCTTGTTTCTAATGTGTCCCATTTCAAGTCAGATAGCATGTCTGTCACGCTTGCTGTGTTGTTGAAGTTTTGAAGGCAAAAACGAGCAGCTTTCCTTTGAACTCTCTCCAGGGTTAAAATATCTTTTTTGTAATGTGGGTCCCACGAGGCACTTGCGTACTCCAATTGGGGTCGGACGATGCTGGTGTAGGCCGTTTCGCGTACTTTCCTGGGGCAGTTCCAGAGAATTCTCTTTATCACCCCCAAGGATCGACTCGCCTTGCTTGATATAGATGAGATATGGTCAGACCACCTTAATTTACTGTTAACGGCAATTCCTAGGTACGATGCAGAATCTACTTGCTCAAGTTTGGACCCACAGAACAAATATGACCGTTGGGGAGGACATTGCGTATTTGAAATACAGATGATGTTGCATTTGGAAGGGTTAAATTGCATCTGCCACTTATGTTGCCAGGTTTCTAGTTTATTGAGGTCGTCTTGGAGATTTTCGCAATCTGAGTCTTCAACCACCACTCCGTACAAAAGGGTGTCATCGGCAAACAGCTTTACGGTAGAGGTTAGACCATTTGGCAAGTCGTTGATCTATGTTAGGAACAACAGCGGGCCTAGTACTGATCCTTGTGGTACACCCGAAGTCACTGGGGAGGAGGTAGATGTTGCATCCTCACAGATGACAGTTTGAACCCTCTTAGTGAGAAAGGATTCCATCCAGGATAAGAGGTTACCATGGATACCATGACGCTCCAGCTTCATTAGTAAGCGTTGATGTGGGACTTTATCGAAGGCTTTCGAAAAATCTAACACAGCAGCATGAATAGATTTGTTTTGTTGTAGAGAGCTTGCAATGTCATGAATAGTAAGTATCAGTTGGAGTTCTGTAGATCTTTTTGATCTAAAGCCATGCTGACAATCTGTTAGTATGTTATAATGTTCAAAATGTTTCATCACATGGCTATGTACAATGTGTTCGAGGATTTTCGATGCTATGCAGGTTAGAGATATGGGTCTGTAGTTTGAAGGATCAGACTTTTTCCCTTTTTTAAAGACACCACATACATTTGCCGATTTCCATCTACTGGGTACGGTTCCACTCTCGATAGAATCTTGGAAGATATTAGTTAGGATAGGAGCAATCTCGGCTGCATATTCTTTTAGAAACCACGGTGGAATGGCATCTGGTCCAGAAGCTTTATTTGTCTTCAATAGCGATAACTGCTTTGCAACTCCATTGATGGTGATAGACAGACTGTCAGTAGCTGGTATTCTGTCATATTCAATATCAGGGATGTTTGATAAGTCTTCCTGAGTAAAGACACTTGAGAATTGATTGTTTAACAAGTCAGCCTTTGACTTGTTATCACTGATTATGGAGCCGTTTATTTCGAAATCTGCAATCCCCAGCTCTTCCTTATTCAGTTGTTTAATATAGGACCAGAATCTCTTAGGGTTTTCTTCAATAGCTTCCCCTAAATAATCAGAGATATATGCATTTCTTGCTTCTTTAAGCCCTTTATGCATTTGTTTTCTAGCTAAACGGAATGCCTCCCAATCATTTTGATTTCCAGAAGATTTTGCTTTATTATAGAGCCTTGTTTACGTCTGGCTAGACATTTCAGAGAATGATTGAACCATGGTAGATTATATCTTGAGCTGGTCCACTTTGAGGGGATGCAAGAATCCATTATACGGTGGATGTTGTCTTCGAAGCAGCTCCATCTATCGTCGACTGAATTAAAGCCCCGTGTATCCATATGAAGTGATAGATTTGTAAGTTCTACTTTAATGCGAGTAGAGTCGGCTTTCTTTCTAATGTATATTTTGCGTTTGGCATTTTTCTTTCTACGGCAGGAAGTGTTCACAGTGAATAAGACAATGTCGTGATCACTAATACCAGGGACGACGCTGATATTTTCAATGATATTGGAATTATTTGAGAAAATTAGATCTAAGATGTTTTGTGAATTCCTGTCCCTTCTAATTGGTTCTTTGACATGTTGACTCAGATCGTGATCATCAATTATTTCTAACAGTCTGTCAGAGGCAGGAGAGTGACTTGAATATTCAGTATCCCAGATGATATCAGGAGCATTGAAATCACCAGAAACAATGATGTTATTTTTATGCACGCTTGACCCAAGTTTTAACAGTGATACATCTAGTTCATCAAGGCTTGTGACGCTGGAGGAATTTGGTCGGTAATATGATCCAAATAGCAGTGATTTTGTTTTCTTGTCTGCTAGCTGACATTGGGTCCAAATAATTTCGCAGTCGGTGTCCAGGTCCGAACGATGTGTTACTATAATATCGTTTTTCACTGCCTGGAAAACGCCTCCGCCGTGGCAATCATCAGGACGATCTTTTCTGAACATTTTGTAGCCCTTTGGAAATATTTCGTTGCTTTCGATGTTCGAACTTAACCAGGATTCAGTACCAAAGATGATATCAGGTTTATATTGGTCTACTACAGCAGCGATGTCTGCTATTTTGTTTTTAGCGCTCCGACAGTTCATTGTCATGCAGGTTAGTTTCCTTCTATTGTTCTTTGGCACGACCTTTGATGTTCTTCTATCTTTGATTGAAGAGCGCTTGTTCTTAACAGATCGTGCATTGAGAAGTGAAAAAGCCACAGAACGTTGAGCTCGCAATCCAGTTGGAGTTTCAAGATCCACAGAAAATGAAACAGGGATCAAAGTTTGAATTCGCGGACCAGGAGGTCGTAAAGGTGTTACGCAACGACGGCCGGTTAACACGGTGATCGAAGAATGAAGACATTTTATATTCCTCTTCTTACCAGACCGTTTTCCGCGACATCTGAGTAAGGAAGCATTCTTTAGTCGAGCCAGTAATTCAGAGCTTGGTTTCAAATCGCCACCTCTGAAGCGAATTTTGAGCAAGTCGTTCCTGGAGTAAATAAAACATCGAGGCAAATTAACATAACGAACAAAATGGAGACCAAGGTGTGAAGTCGAAGGAGATACAAGCAAACACTGAGATAAGCGATGGGCGACCGTAAATGCGTTGGGATGCCATACTTGGTTATTATTAATAATCAGAGGAGGACCAGGGTTTTTCTCGATGTCATTGAATATTGTTAAGTCCTTCCTTGGTAGATGAACGCATACATAGCCATGTTTGTGCCAAGAAGAAACAGGTCGACGTGGCATTCCTTTAGAAGATCGATAAAAACATCCAAATGGCGATGGAAAGTTGAGGCCGGTTCTCACCAGAGACCAAACTGGCAAGATGCTGCCATTAAAGAGTGGTTGGACGTACAAGGGACTGCAAACAACAATGAACAGCGATACGAAGACTAAAAATCTCGGAGCAACATAAATCGTGGCAGCCATCTTGGCGCCTCCACTCCATATTCTATAAGTCTACGATGTTCTAGTATTTGTGAAAACTTCCTTTGAAATATTAGCCCAGCTTTAGCCGTTATATTAAAAAATATTCAACAGGGAATCACTTTTTTGTCTCTTATACTAAGCTACGAAAGATAAGGTTTGAAGTTCTAGTGCTACTCAAGAGCAGAGGCATCTGAGGCGTCAACGAATTCCATTCACGCAAATCACAACTTCTTAGAAACGTCTTCCACTCAACTTTGCTAAAACCTTGCCTAAGTGCAAAACCTCTGGTAACTGAACGAGTGATAATCCAGAGATTCCCGGTTTGCGCTTTATTGACAACAGTAATATGCCCCTTGGACTGCAGGGATGACTCGCATTCTACTACAGATACAACGCGACAGTTCAATGACGTACAAAATGCTCCTGCACAAAGATAGAATGTAGCTTCTCGGTGACCGTTTGCTAATCTTCAAAGGAAGTATTTCATTTGCAAAGATCTGGAGGAATCGAGCTGTTTCGGTAAAAGGATTTTTTTTAAATAAGACTCACGAATAAACTTGTTTTTAAATACTACCATCGTCATGCATTCTTGTAGAGACCTCTCACCGAGGACACCAACGTGAACACTCGACCAACAAGTTTCTATATTACGCGAAAGGCAAATAAAGACAATTTCGACTAACTCATAAACACCAGTAATGGATCTTTCAGTAAATAAATGGTATTGTTATACCACCCGACTGAAATACGTTTTCCGATTGGAGGAGAACTTGTCACGTGTCGTGGGTCAAAACTCACTAAATCCCTAGGGCGAACAAAACTCACTAACTTCCTAGGGAAACAAAAACTTAAACTTTAGACTCACACGTGATCAGGTCGTGCTCCTTGAAGCCGAAGCAAATTTGTGAGCCAGCCGGCTTCAAGCAAACGATTTCTTCGCAGTATTTTTCTATTTCTGAGTTGGGAGGTATAACAAAACACTTAATGACTGGTCCCGCGGGAAAAAGTGAGTTTGTTTCCCCTCGACCTCAATGTTCCCCTCGGGGAACACTGAGGGTCTCGCTCGGAGAAACAAAACTCATTGTTTCCCCTGGTACCAGTCCCTAAGTGCTTATTGAACCCTTGCTGGTTAAGATACCCAGCCACTGTGCATTTTCCGTCATAGTTGACTGCTATAACGACTCGGGGGAAGACACGTTAAGAGGATTACAATTGCAATCGAATTTCATCAGCTCCGATTTGTTTTGAAGGCTGCGAAAACGTGCATAAGATGTCCTTTTGGTGTGAAACTGACTTTTACAATATTTTCGGAAACGATAAAACTCTTGAACTGGAGACTAGTTGGGATGGAAACGACGTCAAAGGAAACAAATTTTAGTTGGGATGGAAACGACGTCAAAGGCAACAAATTTTAGCGGAGAACCTTAGAACCAAATTCAATTTTCAAGGTCTCTCAAGCCGTGAATGTCGGTTTTTAAATAAATTTTAAGGTGCGTAGAAAACCGTTCAACATGTTGAATGAAAACTATTAAAAAAGCAAACTATTTTGCTCGAGATCATCAAGTGAACACAACGCCAAACTGACCATCAAAATAATTTACTTTTCTATGACGTTATCATTACGAAAAAAGTTTATTTACATTTCCGAGCGTTGGTTAGAGAGAAAACTGAATGAGCTATATTTCCTAACAGAAGCAAATAAATTTGGCTTTCTTTCGTAACTGGGTACAATGTTGGTTTATCCATGTAGGGCCACAATAAAGCGAATGTTTGAGCAGATGTTGGGTACATTTCCTTTGTAGGAACACGTCAAAAAGAGCATAAACGTTGACGGGCTTGGAGCCCTTAGGACTCGAGGCGAGAGAGCACTGGGAACGAGAGAGATGGCCAGGCCCCAAAAAGCTCTCTTTTTCTCCTCCCCAGTAACGTCTCTTTCCAAAATCACTTTTTGGAATTCGACGTTATCCTTTCGCCAGTGCATGCCACCTATATCTCATCGTTCACAGGAACTACGACGAGGAGTTGAATTCACAAACTATGTACAGTATCTACAAGTAACGGTTGTAACCTTGACACGGTCACGTTTACGACCTGTATCCACTCATTTAGTTGAACACGTACAGTGAATGTAAATGCTCACAGTTTGGTGGTATAACAATCTGCTTAGTTATGTCAGCGAAGTGAATGTTTTATCACGACTGATATTTTAATCGTGTTTAAATAAATTCGCAGTCTTGTTAATTCGTTGTGGCTCCTTTCAAACTGCAATCCACTGTTCCTCTCCATGACTCATATCAGCAAACGTCTCTCTTTCAGAGCTAGGCTTTGATATACAGCTGTGGACCTCGCCGTTTTTCCAATGCTCCACCTTGATCTTCAGCTATGGTACATTAACTTCTCTTCTTTCCAATATTCAACCTTGTTCGTGTTTTGTAAGAGAGCCTTGACATATCGAGCTGTCACTTCTCTGCTTTCCGCTCCATCTTGTTTATGTTTCTACAGAGCCTTGATCTTTAGCTGTGATGCATTAACTTCTCTGCTTTCCAATGCTCCTTGTTCGTGTTTTGCAAGAGAGTCTTGACATACAGCTATGGAGCTCTCACGTCTCTGCTTTCCTATGCTCCACTTTGTTTACGTTTTTACAGAGAGCCTTGATCTACAGCTGCACAGCTCTCACTTTTCTTCTTTCCAATGCCAAACCTTGTTCGTGTTTTGCCAGAGAGCCTTGACATGCCGCTATGGAGCTCTCACTTCCCTACTTTTGAATGTTAAACCTTGTTTATTCTTGATACCCCACAGCTGTAGAGCTCTCCTTTCATTTGTTTCACTTTGTTCATATATTGTGACAGAGCGCCTTGGCACAAAGTTGTCGTCCATCTTTTGTCTTCATATTACACAAACCCAAAAGTACGTCAGGTGTGTTTTGTAGGCTAGGAGATAATTCCAATATTTCCTTTACCTTGGAAAAGAAGAACGTTCAGTAGCGTTAGAATACCAGGCTTGCTGACTTATTTTATGACTGCGAATAGGATGACTTGAACGAAGGGATGTACCTACTGCACCCCTGTTATTCAAATGACAGGAATGATAAGTTTGAATCCTGGTGTTAAAAGAGCTCGATCACACACACACACAAAAAATCACCTTTGAATGGAAGGAAACCTGAAAATAGTAGTTTTCTAAGATATAAAAACACCAGAGAGATAATAATAAATCGTAAAGAAACAAAGATGGTTAAGGATGGAGAAGATTAAAACGGATTACAAACGACGAACTTAAAAAATTTAGGCTAAAATTTTCAAGATGTGCAAACCGTGATGTAGCTCCTTTAATGTGAAATTCCCCTCAGTGGCATCTACACGTTTCTTCGCGTATAAAACGAGCGAAAACAAATTCAAAGAGGTCAATGCATTCTCCTAAGCAATCACAATGAAGTCAAACAGAACTCGAAATGACACTATAGTAATGGAACCGTGAAAAGTCGCATAAGTCACGTCACTTGACTGGCTCAGGAAGGGACTTGCTTATTCTGCTTGCCGAGTTTGACCACGGCTAATGGTAACAATTACTGAGCTAGCTAGGGAGGTGTAAAACTAAGATAAGCACAGAAATAGTTAATCCTAGAGCGGATTGAAAAAAACCCCGACGTACCAAATCTTCAGGTAAACAGGCCGATAATGGTCTAACGACGGTGTTACTGCTGGCCACAGCTTGTTGAAGAAACGACAGGACTAACGCTGGTACTGGTCCCACTTCAGTCGTTTTCATGGAGGCAATAAAATCATCACAAAGACGAACTGGCCAAGAGAAACAAATAGAAAATTTACTTGCTTGTTAATAGCGGAAAATGCGTCTCGCTATTCACTGACCAATACCCCAACAAACTCCATTCCCTCCCCACTCCGGTAAAATTAAGAAGTCGATCACTACCTGTCACTAAGTTGATGTGTAGCGAAGTGTTTACTTCGCCTTACTAACGAACATTTACATGCAACGTCACAACTTAGTATAAATCTACTAGCGTTCCATCACGAATGCCGTTCTCTCACTGGCCACGCTACTCGCTATCTATTTTATTTTAGTAGAATTCTTCTTGAACCCCAATGCAAATGCTGCAACCTGATTGGCTGAGCCATTGCACACTATCAGCCATTATAGTTCGCCACTAAATATTCTCCGATTCTTATTGGTTTAAATTAATCACGTGATACGATAGTGTTCATCCGCGGAGAGACACTATCAGCCCAAAGTGCCCGTCCGAGGAAAATACCCGGATGGATAGTACTCGTCCGTGAAAATATTTCTGTAAACAAGCGGGTTTATAGAAAATAAACAATTGAATTTGTATTAAGAGGGTTTTTGTTTGTTTTCTTTTTCAAATTTTACATTCGGCTTTCACGGCTCTCATCTAAAAAAAGTTGAAAATAATTCAATAAGGATTTTTGAACTGGCGCACGGAAGAAAATTTAGTGGTGAACAATAAAGACAATAGAGTGTTTATGTCTCAGAACTATCGGTCTGATAGTTGCCCCTTAGAAATTTGATATTCTTAAAACTAGCTTATTTCCGCGGGGCAACTATCAGCCGATAGTTCCTCGACATAAACACTCTGTTGTTGCGTTCGACGAAGTCGAACGCAAACCTAATTTTGACCGGTGGCTTTTCAGAATTGGTCTCCCTGTGCACGGTTCTAGGCTGAAAAAAACCACATTCCTGTAAGGACACCAAAATGGCCACCCCGCTTGATTTTTGCAGGGGCATGTCGCGGCCAGTAAACTGGTACCGTTTAATGCTAAGACATGTGATAAAACATATGGCGAACACGTGAGTATGTGAGCAGGCCATGTGAGCTCGTCTTTCCGATGGATCTTTTTTAACTTCTTTCCATTCAGTCGCCGTACGCCTCGCTATTATGTGCTCTCGGCGTTAGATTTTGGTGAATTTAAACGTTTCGACGGCAGCATTTATCGCAATCTGAGGGAATTGTTCTTGTTTATTAACACGACTTGGCTTTGGAATGATAACCGTAGGAACAGCTACATTTTGATTGCATTTGTTGATTAGTTCCAGTCGCGATAGATAGCTCAGTCTTTATCCAGTCGAAATTTTATTGTTTGGAATCGGTGGAAAAGTACTCTGAAGGCAAGATCCATAAGACTACTTTATTCATCATTGGGAAATACTCGAATTAGTCGCGAAACAAGCACGCGACTGCAAATGCCAGCTTAGAATAATGTACGTAATTTAAATATTCTATGAAACTTGAGAGACTACAGAAACTGGCAGCGTCACGCAACGTATCGACAAATCGTGACCTCTTCACTAGCATGGACTTTGACACTATGCATATCTGACTGTAAAACCTCGGTTGCTGCTGAAAAATGTTGATTTTAGCAATAGACAAAGGTTGAAAATCAGCTAGTGAAATCATTTATTTACGATATATAATTATATATTAAAGTGAGAGCGTCGAACGCACTCTCATAATCTCTGATTACTACTAGTTTAAATAGAAATCTCGAGCTCATAATCTTATTGTTTAATAGAAGTAGGCCGCGTATCAGTACTAACCTGCGATCAGACGTCATTCTATTTAGACAGCGACTACAGAGGACAGAAAAGGGAGCAAGGCGGGAAATAATGTGCTGTAGGTGACTCCCTAAGTAGCCTACGAACGCAGACGTATTTCCGGCTGTCGCTTGTCTCCGCCGAAAATACGGACTTTAAGCAACGACAATGCGGACGGCGACGGGAACGCCATAAGATCAGGGAAAAGCCAAAAGGTCCACTGTGCATGATTGGCGGGAAACAGCTTGACGTTCTGCGTTCGGGCCCGACGTGAGTGAAGCTCATTTCGCGTTGTCTGAAAACGTGAGTTTTCGCTTTCGTTTCCTCTGCTGTGTCAACGCTAAATAACCAGTGTTACTAATCTCGAGGAACTTTAATGCTTGTTTTCTCTTGTTATGTGAGATATTTCATTTTATAGAAACGTCGAGAAATCTGAAGCGAACTCAAGCCAGTCGGCGAACATGTGAGTACACTGTACCGTGAAATATCTTTTTGAAAGCTTATGTAAATAAAGACAACTTACACGAATTTCAATCGAAATTTTTCCTTTCAAGAAGTACTCAAATATCAAATGGCTCATTACGGTGAAATTCTAACACATTTAAAAGGGTAGACACCATTAAAACTTGTGTAGCTGTTTCCATCAGTCGTAAGATCAGAGGTTCACTTAGATCTTTATCAGTCGGCACACTGATTTGTCGAGTAACACTCGAGTTTCATTCTATCATGGAATCTGATTGGCCAAGGAGAAACAAAAGTTATTACGTCAGAGAAATCGTTTCCTGGCTTGGGTTCGCAGACGTTATTTTCGGCGGAGACAAGCGATAGCCGGAAATACGTCTGCGTTCGCAGGCTTCCCCATAAGAGGCCCACAAGGGAAAAGAGGGCCTGGTCGACGGTTAGCTGCGTACAAGACGCGAACACAGGAATATCTAGAGAAGTTAGATGGGCCAATACTCCTCAGGGCTAACTAATAAGACGCGGTTATCAACATTCACATTATGAACATACCTAGGGCCTGCTGTACGCGCGATGAAGATCTCGAGTTGTGAAGAGAGAAACTGTCTAGCCTCTTTATTTTGGTAGGGCTGAAATTGAAGGAAAAAGAAAACAAGTGCACTTATGTTACCTTTTATCTTTTATATGTTTACTTATATACGGCCCCACAAGCTGTTAAAGCTTTAAATTTCACCGTGTTCAAATCATTTTGCTTGCTTGATTATCCTACCTTTTATGAATAGTGTCATGTTAATGAAGACAGTGGAATGTGGTTCTAGTTCACCGGCTCTGGAGTCAATAATTCATTGTTGAATACCAAGCAAGCTGGAGCTGAGTTCGCAAACACGTTTTGGCGCATGATACAGCTGTAACTTCAATTTAGCAAGCCAATCAGGATGTGCGGATTGATCTACTAATTTGTGATATCTGTTGTATCACGGAGACCGAAAGATATCTAGGATTCTGTTAACACTTCTCACCGTTCAGTTTCCTCATCCTTCAAATCTCCTCTTGACAGCGTTTGTTCAAGAGTAATCCCTAAGCACACCGTGTGTGCCATCAACCGAGCAAGAGCCCAGCCCTGGAGAGAGTAAGAATCAAAACACACTGAAACCAACGAGTAGAGTATGTCTGTTGCAGTCAGTATAAAGAGCAGATTGAAAATAAAAGAGTATCGGTATCAAGTTCTGATACAAGCGAATCACGAGCGCTACATTATTAACGAATGTTAACTGTAACAGTCAATGAAAGGAAACAAAAACATTAGGAAGCAATAGATTGATGCAAAAGCTAAAACCAACGTTATTTAATTGTACCTTTGGATCTTCTAATATGGTATCAGCTTCTTCGTGATTCATGATCAGCGGTAGAACTTGTTGAAGCAGGCATGGCACCAAGCCCTGGGCATCAAACATTAGAAGGCTGCTGGCCAAGTCAGCTAACAAGGAATTCGAAAGATTTGACAACTCGTCAATAACTACTCCATATAACGCAAAAAACTAAAAACAACCGACTTGGACTACATATCGGCAACAAAAGTACGAGGTGAGTAACCGCCAATCACGGTCATGTGATTACCTGTTGCATTCCAGTTAGTAAAAGTCATCATACGGTTTCATGTTCACCTTGGAATTAATTTGCAAGTGCAAACTAATTCCAAATTGAACGAGGAAAACCGTATGATTTCTTATTAATAACATAAACATGAAAAAAATCGCGTGGAGGAAGTGCCGGAAGATCTTTCTTGAAGCCATTTTTTCTCATTCGACAAAACTCTTTTCAAAGTTTCCGAACAATTTTCGTCATCATTTTACCTATCATTGGCTTAGAAAATTTCCTATTGTCTTTCAGTCAATCATAATCCAGAATTACGATGTGTAATTTGCACTGGTGTTACACTTTTTACACTGGTGTTACGCTTTTTGAACTGGTGTTACACTTGAACTGCACTGCTCTCAGCCAATCAGAATCGAGCAATTTTTTCATGTATATTATTAGAACGAAAATTAAAAAAAACTACTCGGAACGGAAAAATATGGAACAAATATAGAAAGTATAGAACGCATGAAAAATAAAGAGACCAATGAAAAAGATAACTGGGCTAAATACTTACATAGAAAGTAATGGGAAGATATAAAAATATGCAAAATACAAAATATACAAAAAGGAAATAAAAAATATGGCACATAAAAGTTATGGATGTATTGCATATTAAAGTTGTTTGAATACTGACTGGAAATGCGCGCCATACGTTTCTATTATCTAATTCCAGCTTTTGTCTGTAAAAACTGTAAGAAACAATTCGATGCTGCGTAGCGCAAACAAAGCCCATGGATTACTACTAACCTGCTAGGACAATTTCTTCATGCCGGGTAAACTTTAATATTTCCTAAGTTTAATAAAGAAAAGGATCATGTTCATAAACATCTCCAGTCAGTTACAGGCAAGCCAAACTTTTTGTTTCCTAACTGGTCTTGAACAAACAACCAGCCAACAAGAATAGCTGTTACTTGTCGTCCAGAGGGTCCGTGAAGGGAAAAACTGTGCTTTCGGTCTCGCCTGACACACAATACCCGAGCCGAGGGCAAAGCTCTTCTATACACCAACCAACCTTATCAACAAACCAGAATATATCTCTTTTTTTCCTAATTTGTTTTGTAAATAAAGGTGCGCTGCTGAACTGGTTTTCTTAGCGCGCGCTCCTACAAGTTCGGATAGCCGCATAAGATACCACACCGTGGAGAAACCTTCTATACTCGAAACCAATCAGATATCACGATTCGCAGAATACCATTTCTACAATGTGTCAGGCTCAATCACCCTTTTTTCCTAATTTGTTTTGAAAATAATTGTACGCAGTTGACATGATTTTTTAGTACGCGCTCCTACAAGTTCAGATAACAGCATAAGATACCACGATCTGGAGAGGACAGGGGAACACCGTCTATTCTCCAGCGGAACCAATCAGATTTCACGATTCGCAGAATATCCCTTCTACAATGTGTCAGGCTCAATCACCAGCACCGCCGGGAAAAATAAACCCAGATTAGAGAAAGCGGTAGATACCGAGCCAAACATTAAGTTAACCGTAAACTTGATAAGACATTACCTTGATGATATTGTAAATAAACCACTCGTTTCCTCCTGTAGTTAACAGATGCCTGAACTGTTCAAGTGTCCTATTACTGAGCTGCCGCGCCTTGACAACGTCTGTGAACAAAGTTCCAAGAGTCTGGAAACAGAAGAGACATTCAAATTAAACGCCAGGCTCCTGAAGTCCAGGTTTCGTTTTTTTTTTCACAAAAGGATTAGCATCACCTAGGAAGTCAGTTTCATAAGTTGTCAATAGTCAGTTCTACTTTACTCAGAGACAATCAGAAGCCTTGCCTACTGTCCTGATATCCTGCGATATCACTGAAGTCACTGATTGATTCGGCCAGTCTTTTTTGCCGTGTTAAGTAAATACCAGGAGCATATAACTCCGAATCAAAGTTATATGCTTCTGACAAATACCCAATCGCAGCTTTTTTTAATACTTTTTCGATGGCATATTAGGCTCGTTAGATCTCACATGAGTATTTTCCCTTGACTGTGTCTCGCCTGACATATCGCCTGATGTGCCGCCGACGCGTACCAAAAAGATACGATTAGGTATAATCATCAATTTAAATTGTTGTCTGTGTTTACCTAATGACTTACCTTGGACACAGGCCTGCCAGTTGATACCGGTTTATCTGCATTATCATCCCATGTGTTATCTGAAGTTAAAAAAGCGATCCTGAGTCTGCTTGTGATATTACAGGGTAGAGCACCAGACTGAATGAGTTAGTAATTGCATTTCTCGGCTAGACACCACCCATCAGAATCACATGAGACGACCTAGTTTTAGTCAGAGGTTGACATTAGAGGTTTAACAATGCCGCAAGCCTCCGGCGGACAGCTAAGCATAAAAGCCCAAGGGCTAATTTTCTGATTAAAAGGGTAAATAAAGCCTATTTAAGTGTACCAATGTATTTGTTGTGCCTCTTTCCTGACTCTTACATTTTTAATTATTACAATTACGGTCACCCAACTAGTTTAGCTTTTTAGTTATTTCGGGTGTCCCACTACTGTATGTACTGTACTGTTTATTTATATATTTATAATTATAATCTTGTAAATTCTTTTAGTTGTTTACAGTAGTAGAAATAAACTGTTGTTGTTGTTGTTGTTGTTCCGTTAAAGACACCAACGACAACACAAGAGTGTCTCAGTCCGACAAAAGAATGACTTCTCACCTTTTCCTTCTACACTGGACGACATTCTCTTCATGACTTCTAACAACATAGCACAGCTGTAAAACAAGGCAAGTTTGATCAGTCAGTTTGCAGCTTTCGTACGCGGTTTTGAGACAAACGTCTTCATCTCTTTGCGTTCTTCGCTGGGAAAAATCGTTTGAGAATTGACTCCAAAACTTCCATTCTAATGACGTAGGTTTGAAAAACCGGTTCCGAGTCACAAACAAACTGGTTTTAAGTCGGAAGAAACCGGTTTTTCAAACGGTCTTAGGTAGAAAATTGAGATAGTCTACCTGTCTACAAACTCCTTGGGCATTCCTTTGGGATTGACAGGATTGAGGAGAAAACCCACTAACCTGTCGAAAGAAAAAAACAGAATAGTAAAAATGTTTAAAGCATTAACTAGGAGGTCACAATGGGTATATCGAAACATGACCAATGTTAAGCTCACTTCCTTGAAAAAAATAGGGAACGAGAGAAAATGATTGTCAACCGAAAGCACAATAAGAGCCTTGGAAGTGATGAAGGGAATCTTAAAATCGATCAAAAGTAGAGTAGAAAGCTGGCACAGATGCAAAATGGTGTTGCTGTTCAAACAAGGACGTATTTAACTGATGCAAAACTATTGCTACACGAATAAAAATATGTGCTGGGGCATTAAAAGTCAAAAAATCAAAACTAAACCCTCCGTAACAGATAAATGAGCCGCTCTGATAGAACGACAAAGCTTGTTTGTAGAAAGAAAATGTTCCACGCAGTACGCACGCGTGCCTCCGCGACGATTAACACCACACTCACAAAGCGGCTTGGCGTCATTAACGCCGTCATATCACCATATTGTATTTGTTGCCTTAAAAAGCACATCTCCTGAGCAGTTTAATATCTTAGCACTATAGAGTACTTTAGTTTCTTAGCATTGACTGATAGAGTACACTAAAGGACTAAATAAATGAGAGAGAGATTGAGTGTTACCGCAAGGGGTGTTTTCTTTCTTCTGCAGTCAGAGTATAAATATGTCCACAGCTCCATGAACAAGCACAAACGGCCAGCGCAGGTGCCTCGTACTTGAGAAGCTCGCACAATTTCTACCGAAAAAAAATAATGTAAAAAACAGTGATCGTTTGGGTTAAGTCTCAGAGAGTCGTCAAGGAACGCTGTCATCCTATCAAGGAAAAAGATCCGATAATAAACAACTCCCCTTTCTCTGAAGCCATTTTGCAAGCGGCGTGAAAGAACAGGCGGGCATCCGTCTGCATTAACAGGATACATACCCCGAAAAATTAAGCCCCCCCCCCCCCCCCCACCAAAAAAAAATCAAATGCATTAAGCCCCCCTCCCTCCAAATACAATCCATGGCCTTACAGTATATTAAAATTCTGCTCTCAAAGGGCAGTCTAAATAAGAGAAGTTTTTGAAACTATCGCGGAAAGTTGAACCTGAGGAGAAAGAAGATCTGGTTTTGGCTCATTCGACCACTGTCATTTAAAACCGTCCCATTTGTGATATTCTATCTGATCTAGCGTTACCTGTAACTGCTCAGGAGGTACAGCTTTGGAGTCACATTGCCACGCCTTCAGTACATGATGCAAGGCACTGGACACGTTCGTGCAGTGTTCATCCCAGTTGGCTTGGCTGCGAAATAAGTACAAGAACATGCTAACTTGAAGAAAGATGAAAGGGCAAAGCAAGTTCTTATGGGTCATAACCCAAAATATATTTCTACTGATGGAAATGATAAAAAAAAATAATGGTCCACTTCCCTGAAAATTTAGATAAACAAGTGCATTGAAACTATCATGAGTTAACTATACACAAGATTTTGGTGTCAAAATGAACATATCTAGCACTTTATAACTGTTGCATGTGATGTGACACACGACAATTCAAGAGCTGGGCACAAGGTGCAACCCAGAAATTGTGCGTAGCGTTGTGCGCAGTCTTGGACTGAGTGTACCGGCGCTTACGACAAATTTAACTAACAAAGTGACCGGCCTGGTCAGCCTTTTCTGAGTTAAGCGCTGTCAAATGATTACAGCATGTATGATTGTACCTTGCAGGAAATGCTGAGTTACTGAAGAATTGATCGAGTAGTTCGTTAATTGCCGCTTGGTTGGGCGAGTGCTGTGTATCAGGAATAAATGACCTCCACTTGTCAATGTCTGGAATGTGGCGAGAGATCCATTGAATAACAAATGGAGCAGGTGACCGATTCTTGGCAACGTCCAGTACAACCTGGCCAAGAAAAAAAGAACAAATTGCATCAGTCATCCGGCTTCTGAACCTGGATGGGACGCTAGTCCTTCGCAGGATTACCCCCAGCATTAAATTCAGCTGTACCCATTTATACTCCGGGGTGGAGAGAGGCACTCCAGCGAGCAAAGAACGTCGTGTCCGATAGCCCAGGGCTGATGGATTCTGTCTTCACTTGCCTGATGGGCAAGTGAAGTTTCCTGGAGAATTTTTGAGGAAATTCCAATTAAAGAACTACTTCGTATAATGTGATCGTCCGGGTGAGGGTAGTTCTGAAAAGAACTGTTGTTGGTGACTGACGTTTACACAACCTGAGCGGAAGTCATCTTTAGAGTCTTCGAACTACTGATATTCCTGGGTTCAAACCATTTACTGTAAAGAACTACTACAAGAGATGAAATTTTGGGGGCCATTATAGTCACAGCTTGCCGGAAGTGCAAGCCCGAAAATTGGTTTAAGTTTTTCTTTTGCACCTTGCACTGCGAGAGAAAGGCGTCTTGCTCAAAAACACAACAAAATGACCCTGCCCAGAGCTCGTTCCGAAGTTAGCGCACTAACCATTGGGTCTTTATTTAACAAATCAAGAAGCCTAAGCCGTGTATTACACCGTGATAAAACACGACGGGCATTTAAGAACACGAGGGAAATATGGAAAACACGAGCCGCAGGCGAGTGTTTTCTACATTTCTCGAGTGTTCTCAAATGCCCAGAGTGTTTTTTCACATTGTAATACACGGCTTAGGCTTCTTTATTTGCTTTATGATTTAGAGGTAATGTGGCGAAAGACAATAAAATACGCTTTTTCTGTGTTATACTCTGATAAAACATGGGTTGTTGACCAATCAGAGCGCGCACAGGCTCCTATCTATAAAGTAAAGGAGTATATCGTTAAGACACACGATCAAGCACATCAATACTGCACATGATGAGGCATCAAGGGGGTAAAAAAAGTGAAATGGCGTAGAAAGAATTTCTTATTTTCCTCGGACAGAAGAAATGCTGTATCGAGAATTCAACCACACCTGCTAGTGTGAACAACTGAAAACTTTCTCTAGAAGGTAATGAAACTAAAACCCACCTTTCGACCATACACCTGCCCAATATGACACAGCAATAGAAAAGAAGTGTTGAACAGCTCTCCTCTGATGTTTCCTCGTTTAACTGCAACAAATAAAACATGATTGACCACAGCTACCTTCTGCTTGTTAGGTTCAAACCTTACTTAGTATAAGGAAGAACATTAATAGTGATATTGGTCGAAGCGGTGTTGTGATTGGTTACCAAAATTGATTCAAAATATTCCAACTAATGCTGGTTGTTCCATTTGCTGGGATGAGTTTGATTTGGACTTCAGGACAGTGGAATTACAGTAAAATTGCTTTCTTTAGTATAGGGAAAGAAATGAACTGAAAGAATATTTAAAAACCAGTTATGCACAAAGCTTTAGACTAACCATCTTCTTTGTCTGTAGCAGCGTGAACAGTTTGGTCAGTAATTCTATCAAGAAACAAAACAAAAAAAAAGTAAACAGTCAAGACTGTGCATGACAAAAAAACAGCAAAAACGATTTCCATTATTGCCCTGACTTCAACTGAACTTTCAATTACGCACAAAGCTTATAATTCAGTTCATACTTAACAAGTCCTCTTATAAGGTTTTGAAGTTTTCCCACGCTTGCTGCTGCCACAGTCATCCATTTAAACTTTTCCACATTCTTCAGAGGGTTCAGAAATTTCTCATCCCTGCTGCTGAGATCGGATTCCAGTGCCTGCAAGGGCAGCGGTTAAAAGCGGAGAAACTAAGAATTATTATAATTATAGTTGTGGTCAGCACTAATAATGATGATGACCATAAAGACGAACATAATGAATGTGGTGAACATAAATACGACAGCACCCTTCTGCACCTTTCTCGTATTTAATTGAGCACACACAGAGAAAAAAAAAATCCACATTGTAGGGGGTAAGGAGCCTAACAAAGCTTCTCTTTTACTTACCCCGATTATTTCCAAAATTCTGCTTTCTGAAACCAAAATAATGAATTTTACATTACCTTTTAGTCTTAACACAGACTCAGAAAACAGAGGGAATCAAAAAGAAACTTCAGTCAGATTGTAAATAAACCTTCATCCTGGATTTGCTGTGCAGGGTTGTTAAAAGTTAACTGGCTGCTTAACATATTTTGTACTTCAGCTGACAATGGTCTGCAAGGCAAAGCAACAACCACACAATTTTGAGAACCTTAGTTAGGATAAGGGGGAACTGCCTAATAGTGTTTATCAGTCACAACCCTTGAGATCCTTTGTTATCTTTGTAACAAACTGTGCTATGAGCAAACTTGTAAAACGAGTTGTGAAACCGGGTCACCATTTGGATGTAGCTTAATCCTCTCAGTTTTGCCTACCATGTCACATTAACAATTTAGCACTGCACGTCCCAGTGGCATAACGTTATTCAACTTTGCCACTTATGTCCTAAGCAATGCACAAGTAGCTAAATGAAGTTGCTTGCAGTTACATGTAAATGTAGTCAGGGCAACTAACCTCTGAGAGACAAGTTGTCCAATCCTATCTCCAGTCTGCTGATTGAGGTCTTTGCAATACTGTTGAATCAGTTCTTTATAGCAGTTACACCTACAAGTCAGCAAGCACAATCAGCAGTCATAAAGAAACCTTATAATAGAATGGTTTGAGAAGTCTGTAATTGAACAATGGTACATGTTTTCTATTTCTTAAATATAGTTTTGTATATTGTTGAAAGGGTAATCTCTTGGTGTGTTGGAAGTTCTTGTACATGTTGGGGAATGACTTCTACATTTTCAGTGGCTGGTCGCTGAAGAGGTTTTCTTCCAGTAAACAACCACCTCCAGTTACAACCACTGTTTCCCTGATGTTGTCATATTTGAGAGCTTGCCATGGACTCCTATAAGGGTTATTGACCAAGCGTGAGATCAAGATGGATGGATATTGGCCAAGTTCTTTTATGCATGTTGGTGAACCTGCCTCCGCTTAGGGGAATTTTTTTCTTGTGGGGAACAATGCTTAATCCCAAGGGAGCAAGATAGTGTCATCTTGCCCACTCCGCAGCCAATCAAAGTGCATGATTTGGTTCATCTTGCCTGCTCATGGAGCTAGCCATATAATAAGCACTGTTATTATCACATTGCCACTGACAGAAAAAAGCCCAACCTGCACTTGAGGTCTGCATCATCCAGCAGGGGAGCAAACTGCAGCAGTTGTTGAAATGCATTGTGTGCTGTGGAGTGTTCCCCAGGGTTTGGCTGGAGTTGCACAGAAGGCTGGGATCTTGTCTCCAAAAGACGAATCACAATTGGAACCTACAAACAGATTGACACATGACTGCTTTCAAAAATTGCCAAGACTGACTCTGTGGGAGTTTGAGCTGTAAAAGGAGGTTTGTAAGGTTGGTATTAAAGGATTTTTAGGTAGGGGTGTAACGATTCATATTCCTAGCAATTTGATTCAATTTTGATTATTGCCTTTTGATTTCGATAATTTCAATTCAACTATGCAAAGTATTTCCACACAGTGGATCTAAAAGATGCAGGTGAATTCACAATCGCTTAGTCATTCATCACCATGTTTGAGAATGTGACAATGAGCGTGTTGCACATGGTTTGCCTTATTTGGAAATTCTCAAAGGGTGCTACATGGTAGAAGGGCAACATTTTTACCAAGCAACACAAAATGGCACAAAAACTGCAAACGCCTTTGCTCGTCAATCAAAAACGCACATTTTAAAGAGTTACATATTCTGATTTCACAATATAATAACTCACTGAGGGCACCCTGGGAAAGACATGCAAAAAATCGAACCAAAATTTAACCATGGAATCGAAGAATCGTGAATCAAACTGAATGGTCATAATTGCAATTAATCCAGAATTCGATAAATCGTTACACCACTATTTTTAGGGGTATGGAATTTGCCATTTCTTTACGAATTTCTGGGTTCATGTTCAAGATTAATGCAGTTCAGGTTCACATTTGTTAACTTTGAACATTATTTCCACCCCTTCCCCCTGCCCCTATCTTTTTTAAAAAGCATCTTATCTTGAGGCTACAGGATTTTGTTTGGTATTTTCTGCTTGTCATGATCGGTTGCTTGTAAAACACTAACTGTATAATGTCATGTATCTTAAAGAACTTTCTTTTCACAAAGATATTACATGAAGGGATTTAGTTCTTCAACTGGATCAAAAGAGGATACCAAGAATTACAGACTCATCCTGCACTATCCTAGTTTCTATAGTGGTCTAGTGACATTTACTTAATTACCTTCAAAAACAGAAACCCTGTCCATAATATTTCTTCCATTGATTTCTCAGGAGCTTCTAACAGGCCCACTATGGCTGATCTCAGAAACTCTAAGTACAACTGATGTCTTGCCACATTCTGCACAAACGAAACAAAAGTTGGTCATAGACTGACTTTCATAAAAGCATTACCTTCTGGGCCCAAGTAAGCATTGTAATTTCAGGATGGATGTCATATTTTGTCTGTGCCAGCAATTTATGGCCCATTCTGTACTTTTTGTGGCTTTTCAGCTCTTTAGAAGAACACATACATTTAATAACACTTCCTAACTATTCAATATTGTGTACCTGAGCATGCATGATGCAATCCATCACATCAGCAACTTGATTTGGAGTGTACGAAGGACTCACTAAAACCTGGAATGAAAAAAGACACATAAGTCACAACAATAATTCACATTCATGAAACAATACAACACTTGACTATGCAATCTCATTTAATACTGCCACTTGTTCTGACCTGAAACTGAGTGAGAATCTGGACAGACATGTTTGGAACATGACCTGGACTGATATCACTACTACCAGATGACGAGTTTAGACTCTGCAACCTTAAACAAAACAAACAAACACACAAACCAGAACATTAAAAATAATTTAAATGGTTGATAAAAGTACATGATTAAACAATCTTTTGTTTAACATCCTTCCTGACTTTTCCTTTGTAATGAACTTTGTTACAGATGCTATACACTTGTATTTTTAAGAGAGTTTTTAGAGATCATACTGGACACTCCACAGTTTGAAATTCTCTCATTTAGGACAGGTACATGTAAGCAAACGGTGAGAAGAGAAGAGAAGTCAAGTGCGTAGAGAAAGGACAAGAAAGAGAAGAGAAGGGAAGCTAACCTTGGAGAGCGAAGTGCAGTGTGGTGACTGCAGGCCTGAAAAAAAAAAAAACTTGAATTCCAGCTTGCCCTTGGGACAAGTAGCTCTCAAATTTTGCTTGCCCTGGGCAAGTCTTAGAGTGCTCTTTTAATGTTTTAGTTCACAGACGATTTGCCTGGGCACTTGCCCATCGGGCAAGTAAATGCAACCTTCACTTGCCCATCAGGCAAGTGAATGAAAAGTTACTTGCCCAGAAGGAAAATCTGCTTGTCTGGAACAATGGAACAGCACTTTTTCAAGCCCTGGGTGAGGTGAGAAGAGGAGAAGAGATGTAAAGCAAAGTGAATGGAGTGAAGTGATTTAATGGAAAGCAAAGTAACTGAAATGGGCCAAAGTAAAGTAAAACAAAGTAAACATGTATATATGGTATAATGTGAATTGGATCATGTCCTGTACCTGCTGAAATTAACCATAAGTTCTTTAATGTAGGGCTGCATTTCAGGGACAACTGTCTGTGTCATGATAAGGTCCTTGAGATGTGCTTGCAATTGTCGGTCCAATTCTGATGCCATGGCTAATGAGGAACATGAAGCACTCCATTTAGTAACCAAATTTGTTAAAAATTAAAGTGGCTGTCAGCAACTGAACTTGGATAATGATTTCATTGAAAGGCTGAGAACTGACTTTTCATATTAACTCAAGGGTCATGGGGTTCATTTCCAGGAAATTCTTATCATGCTCGTTTTCTACTTTTCTTTTTATGAACAAAGGTAGTCCTTTGAAACTGTGGAATGTCTTAACAGATCCTTCAATGAGAAACATTGCCATCAAACAATAATTGGTGAGTCAATCACTTGGTGAGTAAATCATGTCACACGAACAAGCTCAGCAACAACCTATTTGCTGGATCACTGATGCAAGCTAGCTGGGAGAAGCTATCAACTCCCAAGACTTTCATGCAACTTTGGTGACTCGCTTGATCCTGCTGTTCTGATTACCCAGCACTTGAGTACATACCATCCTTACATATATATGTGCTCCACCTTAAAATAAAGTATTGTAGATGTGGTACTGTGGAGTAATCGTCAGCTTCAATCTTTTCATGTATATCAGTAAACCCATGAATTTTTCGCACTTGTAAATTTTTCATCGACTACAAATTGCACTTGCCCCATGGGCTTGTGCGATTTTGTTAGCCTTTGGAAAAATTTACTTGTGCCTATTTATTCCTAATTGCACTCAAAATTGTGTGATTATCTATAGAAAAGTTTGCATCTAGCTATTTGTATCGAAATTTGGCATATAAATTATATCAATAGTTGACCTCTTTTGGTCTTTTTTTAACCAATTTTTATCATATGTTTATAAATAATAAGTTCGGACTGTGGATCTCTTAAGATTCCTTTGGTATGACATCTTTCATTGACTCGGGAAGTGCACCTATAACCGCCCATAGGTTATGTCATGTGTATGCAGTGTACCAGCTTACTTACCATGCTCCTCCATCTTTCCTACAATGACCATAGCTCTGTAAGATGAAGAGCCCATGACATGTCCAAAAGCTTTGTTGCATTTTCCAACATTAGACACATGAAATGGTGCATCTGCACCTCCAGACAGACGTACTGACTGTGTGTTACACAAGATACAGTAGCAAGGTTAATGAGTTGTAACATTCTAACTGATTCACTACGTAAACAAGTGTTTTTAAGTTCAACTGTGCTTCAGTAACCTACTACAATTTAATACATGGCTAGCACTGTGAGTGGGGGCAAGACTAACCAAATCCTGTCCAGTAACTGGCTACCTGACAAAAAAGATGCGCTGTCCTGCCCACTCAGGACTACCGAGTAGTTCAAGCAAGAAAATGGTGTTGTTTATGCCATATAACAAACCATTTATTGAACAAGCCTACAGTATATGGTCAAGATGGCTGGATACTGACAGTCTTGTTCTTTTTCACATGTTTATCAACCTTCACTGGGTCTCAGTCCATAAGCACACAAAAAAGAAGAGCTTGACCAATATCACGCCATCTCAACTGCACACTTGGTCAATAACCCATCATGTTACAGGTCCCTGTTCCTGTCATATACTCTGTAATTTTATGATTTCAATAGCAGTGCAAGTTGTTATAATCCACTCACCTCTATACACAATTTCAGCAGCCTTGTAACAACAATTAGAAGCCAGTAGACTATCTTGACCAAGGAAACTGCCAGCTTCAGACATTCTTCATCTCTTTCTGGGCAACTAAACAAGGCAGTTAAAGTGGTTAATCCTCTTATAATGCTCCAGGAGTTAACATCAATAATAAATTTGCTGTCTTTACACAGAATTACGAACATTCTCACCAAAAGAATACTAGAATATCATTATTATATCACTATTATTACCAATACAATCGTTTTCAGCTGTTACTGCAGGTTTAAATTTATCCACTTTTTAAAGAAATAACCAGTTTTCTAATAATGAAAATTAAAAGTTGTTCAACACTACCTTATAGTTGGAACAAAACTAAGGAGGAGATCCAATAAAGCTGACAAGCACTTGTGCTTTGTAACATTCTGAAACTTAAGACAACCAACAAAGAGTGAAAATGTACTGCTTTACATCAAGAGAGAATGACGTAAGAGAATCTTTAATATTCCCAATGTTACATGGCCTGAGTTTATCAGCTTAGAATAGTGAGAGGGCTGAACAGGAAAATATTTCACTTAAGGTCTTGGCATCTGGATCAAGTGCAGCAAGTTCCATATAAACATGTTCCTGCCTAGATTAAGCTTGGAGGTCCAAGTATAGGGGTCCAAGTATAGGGGTCCAAACTTGTATAGAGTTCCAAGTATAGGGGTCCAAGTATAGGGGTCCAAACTTGTATAGAGTTCCAAGTATAGGGTTCCAAGTATAGGGGTCAAAGTAAGCTCTTAGATCACCAAATCATCATTTAAAAAAAATCATCCAATCTATCAGTTACTTATCAAGCAATTGAACCTCTTCTATCCCAGATTCTCCGTTATTGCTCCAACTAGCATAAAAACTACTTCATACCTGATGGACTGCTGTCAAAGCTGATGAACAGGAAATAACCTAAAAGCAAAATAATAATATACTTATTACATACATAATTCATATACATAATATATATTGTAAAAGTGTGAATTGTGATGTCTAAGAAGTAAATAAAGTTAGAAGTATTGACTCACTTGACGCTTTTCAAAGAAAAAATAGGAAACTGTCACATGAATTTTACAGTTTTCAAAATAATACAGACCTAGCTTTTAAGTCTTTTTATTGTTCTATAGTTGTATATTTAATCATATTATTTCTGTAATCAATAATTCTCTTCTTTTTAAATACCTTTTGGATACTAGTCTTTTAGCTAGTTTTTTTCTTTTTTAGACATGACCTCATCAGTGTTGCTCTTATATTTTTATGGTGTTCCGTATAAATAAATGTTTTACACACTTTGCACATCTCACATTTCTGTATAACCAAATATTATTGAATGTTTATGAACTGGGTTCATGGTCAGTCATGATAAGAGCACAGTTCACTTAGTAACAGAAAAATGGAGAGAAGGAGGAAGAGACTTAGTGAGGGATGGGTGGTACAAACCAGCAAGGGGCAAAGTGCTTGAGTCTGTTAGTGAGCGGTGTGAAAACAAAGTGGAATGCAAGTGCACTACTTAAATGTATCCTACAAACATGGTGACATGATAGGTTGGTGCCTTTGACTCTTCTTCAAAGAGTTTTATATGAAGTCTGGCCACAGTGTTTGTGTTATGTTCTTATATAATACCTTGGTAGCAATCCCATGATTAAGATATGACAATATCAAAGTGCTTGGTGTACTGCCAAATGTAGCCTGTTGAACAAGACATTCTGGAAAAGATAGAAACATTATTTTGTTTTATCTTACATCAAGGTTAAATAAGGTGCATTTTTTTTTAAGAAGCCTTGCCAGGCTCTTTATTTCCATGACTAGCAAAATTTGATGTGTCATAAAATTATCAGAGAATGTATACTAATTGAGGTAGGAATTACTTCACCTTTCAATATGAAGAGATACATGTAGCTGTTGATGTCATTGGTTACATTTTGGCCCGGGGGGGGGGGGGTACTACCATAAATGGGCTATATAGGTATGTGCCGCTGTGAAGGGTATGGTTTTCAAGCAGTTTACTCTGGGATAGGGTATATAAAACAGAGCGTTTGGGTCTAAAATAGGGTATCATTTTTCACAAAACTGACTAGTTGGTTGAAGATTTTATCTAAACTAAGGAAACAAGGAATTGCCACTCAAAAATATATATAAAAAATGAAATCAGCAAGTTTAAATTTTTGTAACTCAGCCTCAACATCATCGATAGATGACTATCATAAAACACTACTGGATATTATTAACTGTCAAAAATCGGGATTCAGATGGAAATCGGTGGTTTTAATACTGGTTACTCTAATATAGGGTAGCAAATTCAGCTGAACTAGCTCTAGGATAGGCTAAGGGTCCCAGCGGCACATCCCCACCCAGAAATTCCTAAAGTACCCCCCCCCCCCCCCCCCCCCCACTGGGCAGTCTGGCTCAAATAGCATGAAGGCTTTGCACAGAGAAAACAGCATGCTATAATACGAATTGACTATTAACATCTAAAGAGCTTGAGAAACTTAGTAGTCAGTGAAATGTCTAGCTCTTGAATATAAGTTAGACTTAATATTACAGGAAATATTGGCTTTCAAAAACTGCAAAATGTCTGAGAGGCAAAAGCGTGAATGGGCCCATACATCAACTACCTTGATACACTACTACATTCTCAGAATGAACACTAAAAGAAAGATATAAAATCAGCAAGGATAATTAAATTTGCAGAATGAAACTGGATTCAGTTTCGAACACTTCCGTCACAATAAGCTGTCAAAATATAAATGCTTTGCCTGTTTGTTTTTAAGATTTGGCAATCACAATGAATTTTAAATAACCTGCTAAATCATCGAGGTCTTTTTTGTCCTTTCCTGCTAGTTTTTTTACTTCTACAAGCCACTGTAAAGGGGTCCATCTTTCTCTCCAAGCTTGAAGAAGAATCTCCGTGTTGACCACCATTTTGAATTTTTACAGCTTAGTAGCCTGGCAGTTACTGATTGCTTTATATAAGAACAACTGTAACATACAGCACTGTAATCAAAGGGAACCAGTCTGCTTTGTCTTGTAGAAAACAATGAAAGCAAAAGCCACACAGACGCATCCCTAGATGATCAACTTTTCGGGATGTTGCATATTAAAGTGGGAGCTTTCCCCAGACGGCTCCTGCAGGTCCCCCTCGGTCCCATCTTTTACAGTAGACGTGCTTTACATGGATCCAGCATGCGTTTTCATGCATTCATGCATGTTGTCGACTCCTAGCTGTAGGTTAATTTTTTAATATGAAAAAGTTGTGTAAATTTCATTTGATCGCTGGAGCGATGGCCGTTTGCAAAATATTTTGGGACACAAAACTCTTGGAAAAATCAAGGAGGTCAATTATCGTCCGATAGCAAAAGTTTTTTCATAGTACGGATGAAACGGAATCACATTACGCCACCTCCATATTTCTTGTATGGTGACCAATTAAGTCGAAAAGAGCAACCATAGCAGGCCGCTCTCCAAGCCTTCTTCGAACCACTGATTTCCTAAATCAGTCATATGTATATTATCCACATTGATTTTGTAAACACAAATGAATCAGAACCCCACCATCAAGCTAATTATAGGCAACTTATTATTTCGCCATATAAAGAAAAAAAAATAATAACAACAAATCATTTTATTCTTTATTTACGACCTGTAGTTTTATTAAACGCCCGTTTTAAAGTTTATGTGGCGTTAATTGACCAAAGTATTGTCTCATTTCCTCAATTTATTTATCAATAGAAACCACCTGCGTTAAGGGGTGGGCTCCAACAGGGCTCGGCATACATTAACACTAATAAGTACACCAGTACATGTGTACCTAAATCCTTTCACTGTTGCTCTCTGCGTGTTGCACTGGCAACGGAATCCTTGGAGAAAGCTTATAACACCCATTTAACACCTGTTTAGTCTGTGCTTCAGCTGTGAAGGCGACTACAAGATGAAAGGTTGTCAAAACGCACTAGAGACGTACTCATGCAATAAATTGAGCGTATTTCGTCGTGAAAAAATGCAACACATGCCTGGACAGGATTATTAGCACGCATAATGTTAAAAAATGTCCCAGAGGATTTATAATTGATACGGAGTAATAAAGAAATCAATTATCTATTGCTTTACTTACGAGAAACCGTTCTATTGTTGTCCTTTTCTGGCATGAAAAATTTTTTTAAAAAATTACAATTTGATTTCTCCCTCATTTAAATGCCATTAGTTCCGCGAACTTGTGACATCAATATGAGTTCTATTAGTTTGTAATTATCCTTGTTCTAATAACAAAATTGTTTGACAATACATTGATAATTGTAAGAAGAAATCACATGAGCTCACATGCTGGTCACTTCTGGGATGATTTGCATATGACTTAATGTTCCATGCATCATTAAGCGAAAAGTACAACCGGACATAGCTGTCTAATTTCTTTTGTGTTAGGGACCCTTCTCCAGGTTTTGGTCAAATGCATCGTTCTCTTTTTCGTTGTACTCGGTGCTTTCTATTTTTTTTTTTTTTTTAGCAACGAGGAGTGAAACGCCCGTTTTGTGGTTGATGTTTGTCCCGATATTGAATTCTGCGTACATCCGACACCAGGCTGTCTCGGCAACAGAGTGTTTTTCACAAAACAAAAGACAATAATGCTACAACAAAAAGCTATGTATGTTAAAGCTGTTTTTAAATAGAACAAATCTTAGCTTAAAGATATCGTGACTAATACTCATATAGGTACCTAGCGGCGCCATCGAGTGCTTAAGTTATATTGCTCAAGGTATTTCATTTTGAAGCCCCATTCCGATGTTTTTAATTTTTTTCTGTTGAAAATATTTCCATTGATTTGTGAGGTCAGTTACGAGTCGTCTGTCTGCTTGTTAAAAGCAAATAAATAAACAATACTTTAGGGTATAGTAATTAATTAGCGGAATCGCAACGTTTTCCGCCAAAAACTCCCAGCGGAGTCTGATTATTCCGAGACAACAGTAAGTAAATAAACCTCAGAAACAAATTTCGCATATTTTATAAGATGTTGCGTGATCACACAATGATACGATCATACATTTATTTCAATCGTGGGTCGGATATCCGTGATCTGCTTCATTATCCGGCAAACACTCCGTGGGAAAACGTACAAAAACGCACAGTTGATAATCTAGGCGGCTTCTGCCAGACAAAAATATTGTTCAACAGTGCGCGACATAATTTCTATTTTTGATGACAAACAAAAGAAACACATCCACCAAAACAAAGAACTTTCATTTTCCCGCGCTCAGCCACCTGTTGCTCTGCTAAAAAGTGTCAGCCAATCAAATCCCCTCATTTGTTTTCTAGCCAATCATATTCTTGCACTGCCTTGGGATCAAATTTTCAAGGCAAGCACGTGGCTAAGGCGATGCAGCTGACGCAGGCCGCAGCTGATGTTTTGGTGGGTCGGAAACAATGGTACTTGTTATAATATGTTCTGTTAGCGATAAAAAGGCGCGAACCACGCGTCAGCCACGCGGACAACAATAGAGGTGGACAAAAATGTTTTTTGTTTAAGGCAAAGCGCCTAAAATGAAAGTTTAGGCTCTTGGAAACCAAATTAATGAGGCTAATTTGAATTTTATGTCCTTTGAAAGAAGATCAGCTTTCATTTGCATGCCAGTTCAATTGACGAGGCTTTTATTCCCGTAGACCTGCCGTCCCACAGAATGGAAAATTCAATTGTGTTGTACGATTTTACAGATGAACAGGGAGCAAGCGAGGCTTTCTGCGCGATGAACAATTTTCGAATGGAGAACAATTTTTGCGACGTGATTATTTGTACGGAGGACGGGGAAGAATTCAACGTTCATCGGCTCGTTTTGGCCTCTGTAAGTGCGTATTTCCGAGCGATGTTTTTGACGGATATGAAAGAGAGCCACGAAACAAACATAACAATCCGAGGAGTGGAATCGCAAGCCATGAGATGTTTGATAGACTTTGCCTACACTTCATCTTTGAGAATCACGTTCTCCAACGTTCACTCCTTGCTTTCGGCCGCCAGCTTACTTCAGTTTCTGACCGTGGAAAACGCTTGTTATGATTTTCTCAGGAATAGCATTAATGTGAACAACAGCCTCGAAATCTGGAACTTGGCCGATTTACACGGGTGTACAGAACTGCTTGAGCTGGCTGAGAGCTTTATCCGCGCCAACTTTGTGGCGATTTTGAAACTCGCGGACTTCAATTCTCTCACGCTCAAGCAGCTGGAGGCACTTTTTTGTCACGACAAACTCAATGTCCCGTGTGAAAGCATCGTGCTTTTCGGAGCGCTAGAATGGATTAAGCATGATTTAACCAATCGTCTCGCTGATCTTGAACAACTACTGACCCATGTCCGGTTTCCTCTAATGACGCGCAAATTTCTGATGGACACAGCCGCTAGAGAAGAGCTTATCATGAGTAGTCCGACGTGTCGACAGTTTGTTCTCGAGGCGATTGATTATCATCTTATCCCAGAGCGACGGACAAAGAACCGAATTCCGCGCGCGATCCCTCGGGACAGACTCAGTCGACTGTTGTATGTGGTCGGCGGTGAAGGTAGGAACTCTCTATGAGGTCGACAATACGAATAGAAAATATGCATAATGTGTGTATTTAGAGTATTCTACTGCAAGATTCAGTTCTAAAGCCAAGCAAATGAAAACAAGTCATCGGATCTGGAGATTATTAGTAAAGGTCAAACCACAGTTGCGCGCAATACAACAGGATTATAGCGCGCGGGTTCTTTTGATGGTATCAGCGGAAGCCTCTCTTGAGACCTCATATATCAAATTGGGCGATATATTTCAAGAGTCTCCTCAATCATATGATCACGAAAACACGAAAATTCCCAAACGGTTTGGCATTCAAACGAAGGTCTGGAATCGCGACTTCTCGTCGAGTTTCAGACTTTGTACCAGTTTACAGCCCTATGACAAGCAACTGGTGCGATCCCTACATGATAAGGTCAACATCCCTTAAATCAAGAAACGATCAATATTGCTTCAAACTAACGCCGAATGGGTAAACCTTTTTTTAGACCATTCGCCAGTAGACCAACTCAATCTTTTAAGTTTGTTTTTATCTGATAAATAATGCGGTCCAAGTTTACTTGAAATTGGATTAATTGTTTGCTCCAAGAATTATCAAAATTAAACATCCTGGATAAAACAAAAAACAAATGATTTATTTTCGACAATAAAAAATGTTTTTATAATTTATAATTGCTTTAAGGCTTAGAAACATGAAACGCGCCCACGCAAAATAATTTAAGCAATGACAGTGATGAAGCAAAAGACACGAAAACTCCGTAAGTACGTGAAATAAACCACAGAGTTGTATCCGCGAAGAAGAAAATAAATCGCCAAATCTGCCTGAGGGCAGGAGCCTTTGACGTTACTTAATGCGACGGTTGTAATAACAGTAAATTATCGAAAGCCTAGTCACCGCAATTTTCTTAATTGAATGACCCATGGGGGAGGTAAAACAAGTTTTACAAATTAACAATCATTCATTTTCCTCTATTTCAGTGGCAAATCTGTAAACTAGCTAAGCTTAGTGCTTGTATAGCTAAGTGCATGACCATTATAAATAAGATTTACATTTTCATTACACGCGCTCTTGAGCCTCTTTTAAGTTTTATTGGTTGATTTGTTCATTTAGTTTTGCTTTGTTTTTGTTTCTGATAGTGAACGATCAAAATGGATCGACCTCAATGTCCCTTTATCATCATTATTACTTTTCACCAAGGAGTTAATGAAACTGTAATATTTCGTAGAGAGAGAGAAATGATCCAAAATCGTCTTCCTTGCCTAACTAAATTAGCAGTATCATGGAATAGGACTTGTTACCTTTATTATATCGCACTCGTTATGAATATCTTGTCATCTGATTTAGAAAGCTTTTGACCGCACTCGACCTTAATAAAATTAGAATAATAAAAAATTTTCAACCTAAGCTATCGAAGCCAACACGTCTCACTCCTAATTAGTAATACCTCAATATTGTTAAACGTTATTTTGTTCTATTTTTAGTTATAAATTGCATCTTCGAATTCCATGATATTTATTTCTTGTATCATGTTTTGTTAATTTATCATATGCAAATCAACCTTCAGTTACTAAAGTTCAGAAACTTGGGGCCAAAGTCGCCAAGTTATATTACAGCATAGGTCCGCAATGTTTACATGCGCTAACCGCTTATGTGAACGGTCGCATTGTGTCTATCCTTTTGATCTTTTCCATTTCAGAAAACCGCAAAGTTTTAAATAACGTGGAGTACTTTGACTTCAACGAAAAGAAATGGCGAGTTATAGCACCCATGATTATTCCACGAAAGTTAGCTGGTTCTGCGATTCTTGACGGTCAGCTGTATGCCGTGGGAGGGATAAATAGGGAGTACGCTGACCTGGTGACGGTGGAGAGCTATAACCCCTGTGTAGGCCAGTGGACTTCAGTTACGTCACTCAATAAATGCAAAGGTATTCAAACAATATGAAAATGTGCTACATAATAATGCTCTGTTGGTTTTAAGACAGTATGACAGCTGTTTGCCTTAACTTTGGGTAAGTCTGCAAACATTTCAACCCTTCAGGCGCGGGCTGCGGCGTAATCTTACTGAAGCAAATGCTGCGAAGCACTAATCGCTTGTCATTGTTCGTTTCCGTAGGTGCTCTGGCATTATCGGTTCTAGAGGGATGGCTATATGCTGCTGGGGGTTCCCACAATGGGTCTGCGCTGAAGAGCGTTGAACGTTATGATCCCATCAAGAACGAATGGACCCAGGTGGCCAATATGCGCTTACCCAGAAGTCACTTTGGAATGGCATCTCTCCAAGGACGCCTTTTTGCTGTTGGGGGGTACTGTGGAATCTCGGAAATTGAGCATGTTGAGTGTTACGATGCAATGACCAACAAGTGGTCGGACATGAGCAGTATGAACAAGTCCCGAATGAACCACGCGGTAGTCACGTTCAGTGATCGTATCTACGTTATTGGAGGCAGTAACAGCGTTGGAATTCTAGACTCCATAGAGAAGTACAACCCAGATTTGAATCTCTGGCTGATTATCCGCAACACGATGGATCCGCGCAGTGGGGCGGGCGCAGCAGTGGTTTTAGGTGGGGAGGATGGAGCACAGGAGCTTTTCATTATCGGTGGACATGATAACCACAACAGAGACACGAACTCAGTTAAAAAGTTGAATCTGAAGTTTGCTGACTATTCTACAGCAAGTGCGCCATCCATGAACCATCCTCGAGTCTATGCCGCCGTAGCGTGTGCGTGATTTAGTACCTTATTTCCAGGGTCTCTCATCTTCCAACCACTTGCCGCCGCTCGAGATCTGGGGCATTTCCATCGCTAGAACCACCTGTCCGTCTTAGCTGGCGGGGCCTTGGCACGAGGAAAAGCTGTCGACTCTCTAGACATACGATTTGATTGGCTAGATTCTTGGAAGAAAATTTTCTTTATTCAACGCTGGTTTATTTCTCAATCTTGTCCACTGGTTATTTCTGACCGAAACTGTTCGATAACAGCAGCTGCAGACCTTAACATAATTCAACAAACGGAGTTCTAAGCAGAAAATTCTAGCCAGAAGTAGCATTCACATGTTTCGTTATGGAGCCCTTAACTGAAAGCGTTAAATTAGTTAAAATTTTAATCCAAGAATCAGGAGTCTCCAGAGCCACGTTTTCCCCCGTAGGCTAAGAGGGACAGTTGGTTCTGGAGCGAGGAATTGGACAGACCCTGGTAGCGGGCTCAAATCTCATTTAGTTAACAAAGAAAGAACATAACCCAATCACTATTTCTTGTAAGTATGGAATAAATGTACTAAATCTTAATTATGCAGTCATACATTACGATGTTAATTTGAAAACATGAGCCTTCATGGAGTGCTCTATGACACTTTGAACTCTTAGCTTTATATGCTTTATAATAGAGTCAAAGCGCACGAACGTTTCTCTTAGCCTGCTAACTGGCTCACGTTTGGGGAGCACACGTGCGAGCGGCCCCTTTTCACCAGACTCTTCCTGTCGGACCGCTTCGCTCGCGGGCTCCTGCGTGTGACTCACAGACGAGAAGGCCACGTTTTGCACAGTCTCAAACTCAAATGAGCATCTTTTATAAACCAAAGGGGGCGCAGAATGTAGTCTATGAAGACTGATTTCAGGTTAAAGTTCTCAATCAGGCATCACTCAGTCTTTGCTCATAACAAAAATAGTTCACAAAGTATTGTATTTATTATTTTGTCAATTAAAGTTACCGATCATTAGGGAAAAATGACAAGAGTTTTCCGAAGGCCCTATACCTCACTGTGAGGCTCTGTTAATAGGGGTAGCCAGACACTAACAAGATCACTGATATTGACCTTGGAAATAAGAGTGGCCAGTAGCTATTTTCTCCTCAGTTACGGAGAAGATAGGCAATAATAATACCAACTTAGATATTGTGCTGATGAAGCATCAACATCAATTCACAGAACTACAATCATTACAGGCCACACATAGAAGTGACAGATTATGCTTTGAGCTAAGGACTGATATTTTGAAAAATAATACATTGAGTTGCAACTGGAAGAAAGAAGAGTTATTTATCAATTATAAATAAAAAATAAAATTCGCTATTAAATGCTGTCAGTTATTGTCAGACACAATAAATGGGTTAGGACCTTTATTGGTTAAAACTCACAAATTCAAGACTTCAAAATCTTGCAAAATTTAAGTAGAAAATAAAAACTAGCTTTCATAAGGCTTTGGGATACCCAAAGGCACACTACACTTAATTTAGCATTAGCTTCAACATATGACTTGGCGAGATCTGATGTGACGAGAATATCACTGCAGTTTATTTGTGAGAGACAAGCAATCAAACAAATAAGTTTAGTGTTAGCTTCAATATACGAATTGGTGAGATCTACAGTGTAAAAATATGAGAATATCACTGCTGCAGTTTATTGTGTGAGAGACAAACAATCAAACAAATAAATTTAGTGTTAGCTTCAATATACGAATTGGTAAGATCAAAATGTGACAAGAATATCACTGTAGTTTATTTTGTGAGAGACAAGCAATCAAACAAATAAAATCCAATAATTAATAAGGCGGAAGAAAGTGTTAACTGATGTGATAACTTCTGACAATTTATATAATTATGAGGAAGACTAAATAGATTCTCTGACATGATTATACATGCAAAGTACAGGTACAACTTAGTACAAATAGCCTCCCAAACCAAATGCAGATGCAGTAAGTAATATAACAATAATTGGTTATTTCTCTTAACTGAAGCCAGTGGAGAAACTATACATTGCAACATTGTCTGTATCAGTCATTAAATTAAGAATGAAACACCCCCTATTAATTCCCTTAAAAATGAAATGCATTCTCATCTCTCTCACTGGTGCTACACTTACTACCTTACTACTCTCCCAATATATTACAGATGTGTTCTCAGCTGTCAGGCGAATATCCAACTTCTGTAAGCAAGTTGAGTGTCACATGTATTACAATTCATCTGTGGTTGTCCATCACTTGTTTAGATCTGTTTTAACATCTTCCAGTTCCCTTGTTAGATTTGCTACTCGCTTTTTCCATGAATTTACTTGCGCTGAAAAGAAACACACCAGAAACATGAAACAAAAATAAAACAACAAACTAAGACACCACCAAGAAGTGAGATAGAAAAGCCATCCTCTAAGTTTGAAGTTAGTCACTGGCTTCATTTATTTTCTAAGCAGGACAGTTACAATGCAACACTCCACCCAGCAGTAGATATGAGTTCCAGAGAATTATTGGAACAACCTGACAAAAGATCTGGGGTGATCCAGTCTCTTTGTGCTACAGATTCTGGAGTGATGCAACAGCCCTGAAAAGACAACAAGCTCCTGCCTCAAAGTCTCAAAGGGGCTACAAGTGTGTCATAGTAATAATGTAACATGCAAGTATTTTTTTGCTTCGAACAAAGTTACCTTCAAATTGTGGAAAACATCTGAATAAATATTTACAAAGGTAAGTTCAATTTCCTGACACATAATTCAAGATATCAAGCTTACTTTATATCTAACATTTCAGTAAATGTCTGAAGATTGGTCAGGCCAGTTTACATATACTTGTCACTGTTAGGGCAGAAAGCTAGGGATTAGTAATGTCATGGACTTTACAAGTTTGTAGCACTAGACTCTTACTTTTCAGTTTGTCCCGTTGGGTTACCAGAAGTTTGGCTTCTGCCTCATTGCCAATGGCCTCTGTTTCCAAATTCCTGATCTGCTGCTCCATGGTCTCGATCTTGTCTTCAAAATACTCTTCACGCTTATCATATCGCCTGTGCTTGATTTCTAAATTGATGATCCTAATTGTGTCAGAATCAGAATCTTCACTCAACTTGCAGATCTTGGACTCTGCTGTATTCAATCTTGCCAAATGCTCACTCAGGTCAGACTTGATTGTATTGTATCTGACCTTGGCTTCAGCTAGGCGCTGCTCTGCCTCATCAGCTATTCTCTTTTTATCTCTGACCCTAGCTTCCAACACGACAAGTTGATCACCAACTTCAAATTCTTTAGATTCGAGATTCTTCCTGATTTCTTCACTCTCTTCTGCCATCTGCTCTTTAGCTTGGTGATGTTCTTGTTTATCCTGGATAATTTTGTAGCTGTTGTTCAAATCCTCTTTTCTTTCCTTGATCCTTTGTTTGAGTGCCTCTACTTCCTCATCTGCCAGGTCAGCCCTTTCTTTTGCTTGCCTTAGGTGACGTATCAAATACTTATGCCTATTCTCTGCCCGCTCAGTGTCCTCAATTGTTTCCTTGACTTTTCTTTTGAGTGCATCCATGATGAGGGTGCAACAGAAAATTACAGTTAAGTGACACCTGCAAGCACTAGATTGACAACACGCTGGGAAATCTGTAAGAACAATAAAGAGAAAACAATGTCAAAACAGAGAACAGCAAAAAATCCAAGACAACCTTCAATCTTTACAAAAATGTAATTAGGGGGCAACAATAGCCTGACACTCCATATCCTTTATCAATTGAATACATAGGGGCCAGAGGCAACAGCAACCATTTTGCGATTAAAAGACACACAGAGACAATTAGGCATGATTTTCATCCAATCTAAGTGGAGATAATAGAACTTGGAGTGAACAATCAGCAAAATGCTTGCTCTTTTCCTAAGGCTTATTTCTGTTTTGTTGCATCCCTCAACAACCCAAGAAAGTCTTAAAATAGAATCTTTTTTAATTATTCACAGTTACTTTACTTTGACAAAGGGAGCAAAAGAGTTGCCATAAATTCAGTATTTTATGTCTTTTTAGGTCAGATACAAAGCCTTTTAAAGTTTTTTTTAACGTATTTTTTTAAATTTATTATACAGCCTTTTCAATCAAAACACTAAATTTATTTTGAGACTTAGTTCTAATAGTTCAGATCAGATATCAATCAGAATTGCATGCTTGAAGTTCATGGTGTCTCAGTCTGTCATCCTGGAAATTTTTCTTAACATTTTCAGTTGTGTAATAAACCTCTTCCTACACTTTTTTTATGAAAAAAAAAATCAAGGACTTTCAGCAACCATAATCTGAAAATTCAAGGACCTCTTCTCGAGTGAATTTGACTCAAAAGCATGTTGACAATACTAAATCACTTTTAGTTACAAAACCTACTCCTTAGAAATACTGGTTGTGAAACCACGTTATTAAGACAAGTTATTAAGACACTTGATAAAATTTAACTGAACTTAATCCCAGCTTTCCTTAAGTATTTGTCAAGTACAATGTTCATCACTGAAATAATATATAGAGTTAGCTAAGCCTAAAAGCGGAGCTCCTGATTGCAATAACTGACCAAAAAGGAACAAGAGAATGATTTTTTTCTTAGATCAGAAAATCAAAAAATTATCAATTGTGAGCATGTAACTGTTCAGCATGTGGTTTTGCTAGTTTTTCCTGTTAAATTTTAACAAACTATACCCAATAAGCCTAACCAAGATTGTAGAAATTATGGACACAATATATAAAGGACTTTCCAAGAGATGATTGTGCAAGGAATATGTCAGAAGAAAAGTCAACAATGTGCCAGGGGTTAATTCACGTTGAAATTTTGCCTTTGCGAGTACTCCCTCCTTGTCCCCCAGACAAATAACCTGACTTGAGCCCGCGATCCAATCGGAAAACCAGTAACTGGTCAGAGGTCGACTTCAAAAAAAACACCCAACCTCGATGAACTCTAAACCTGAGCCTGCGATATGGTCTCGTGATACTGGTCAGTGGATAGCTTGTTGCGACAGCTGTCAATTAACGATAGTGTGGATGCCCAAAATGTAGCTATGGTAATGGTGTCACTCTCTTAGTTTTCAAGATATTGGTGTACGGATGTACGGACAGTCACGTGACAACCAAAATTTTTCAGAGCAATGGGTTACCAAATTTTCTAAGGTATGGGGCTCTGCTCGCATGCCTTCAGCGCGCAGGAGCTCTGCTATCACAAATCTTAGTTTCCGAGACTACAGGTGGCGAACCTCCACTGTTCCACTATCAATGCAAGATAAGATTAAAACAATATCACAGTTTTAAGACTTTAAACACAACGTTCAGCGTAAATGTCACAAAACGTAGTTCATGGGTGTCCTTCTACTGCTCAACATGATGACGAAGTGAAAAAATCGCTGTTCTTGATGAATGTTCCAGCAATATTCTTGATGTTTCTTCTCTTTTATATGGCCAACTAACGTGGATTCCCCGATAATGCTAAGATTGATGCTTTTCATACGCACAAAACAAAATGCTTTAAGGTATCAGTAAGGGGAAAATTTGCCATTTTGCATAATTTTACTTTTTTAAGTGGTTGGATAAATCTCAAGGTAATCTTTAAGATAAAAAAACTCCACAAAAAAGTATTATATCTGCCGCTAGTTATTACATGAGAAAGTTTTTTGCATATTAATTACTTAATTGAAAGTTGACAAGCTCTGTCAAGTGAATTAATTATCGAGGCAAGAAGCCACATGACATCAAAATCATACTGAGTTGACACGCAATTCGTTCGCCATAATCAATGCCAGATGTCTTCAAAGAAGAAAAAGCGATCTCGCCTGTTTTCATCGGCTAAAGGAAGGCCAAAGAAGGCGAAAAACACTTTCAACAAAGAGTGGGCCGCTAAATTAGCAGAAAGGGTCATTTTACAATCAAGAAAAATTGCTAGATAAACTCAACAACGATCGCGATCACAAAGCCAGTGAGCAAGCTGAAATTAGTGCAAGCCGCACTAAAATACTGTTGCAAGAAACTGTCGAACCATAGGAGATTGACGAAGAGAAGTGGACGAAGTTGAAAGGCAGATCGATTGTACAAAATTAGAACCAGCAGTGCAACAATTTTTTCTTCCTGCCCAGCTATTGTTATTGCTTCCAGCATCTTTGCCTTTGCATCAACATTGGTTGATGAAGTCCCGTTTATGATGTCTGCTCCCGCGTTTCCCTTTGTGCGCTTGCATTTTCTCGGGGACCTTCTACGGGCCTTCTGCATGTTAACTGACATGGTCATAATTCTGAAGAGTAGTCAACTGATACCTAAAATTTCGAATGCTAATATAGTAAATCAAAAGGTAAGTTCACGTTTACTAACTTTGGAATTCTGACATCACACATGAAAAAGCGGTTTATTCACTGGTGAATAAGTTACCGCATGCCGTCGTGGAAATTTGTACCTGTTCCATGTTAACTGTCACAGTCCTATTGTTAAACAGAAAGTTGGTTCCTCTGCGGTGTCTCCCTTGGTGTGATAATCTCATAGCACCTGAAAGCCGCCGAATTTTATTTTTCCTCTGTTTCTTGAGAGTAAAAAATAGGCAAGTTGTATGTGCATTTCGACTTCCAGGTATGCAGCCCCTGGACCAAATTGGCTGAAATTCGAAGAGAATGTTGTCAGAACGATCACCAACAAAACCGTGTCTACGAATTCTGATTATTCTTTTCATTAAAAAGTTATGCCTTTTTGTCGTGGACAGTCCTATTTTTTCCCCTTTTCTAACTTTAAAATAATAACAAACGCATGTGCCAAAAATCTGAGACACGGTTTTTGAGGTCAATGTGTGAAGAAGCGGACGCCATGTTAATCGTTTTCTCCCACCTAAATTTAGCGGGCGTATACCTTGATTTATGGGTTCGCGAAGCTTTGTAAACAGATCCACATTTCCGAAACACGGTAAATTTTTACCGTTTTAAACAGGTCGGGTCATAATCTGTAGTTATTAAGCTTCCAATAAGTATACGGTTTATATGGGTTTTTGTTAAAACCACGGACGCTAGAGCGGACCGTGCACGGATGGTCAAATGGGTTATATCAATACCTTAATAAATGAATTCTGGTTGTCTTTTCCCAGCCATGCCTTGCAATCTAAGTTCCTTCTTCAAACATTTTTGTACGTATCTCGATGTGCATGTGTATAAAAAAGCACGGACATTGGGTACCAGTAGGTTTGAATTTCCTCAAGTGACCCGTAACAAGAGTTTAATGTCAGGAACTCCATGGCAAAGGTGTCACGAATTTTAATTAACTGGATAAGAGAGAGCTTTTAAATTTTAAGCTGTCATTTAGTGAGTATTCAAGGACTTTGAAGGACCTGTATTTATACCAGCAAATTTCAAGTACTTTCAAGGCCTTTGAAAAGGACTCCTAAAATTCAAGGGGAGAAAACCGCAGGAAAATATGAGCCCTCAGTCTGCTGTACTTGTTCCATACTGACAAGACCTCCTGCAATATTCATACACATTATTTTTTCACAGTTTGAAAAGTAAATCACTTTCTTATAGCAGGTTATGACATCATTTTCAGCTTGATCACATGCTCCTCTTTTAAAAATGATTTGGAATCAGTGTTTTCCATATCACCATTGGACCCTGAGAAAATTGTGTATTTCATAAATTGACCGCAGTGGAATCATTTAAATTCAAATTTGAGACCTATCAAAATTGAGTTTAACTGGATATCAGGCCTGTTTAAATCTGACTCTCTCTTGCTAGGTGTGGAAAATTTTAGGAATGCCCATTATGATACTGGGCGTGACACTTTCCTCTTCTAATTTAGTAATTCTCTAAAGCCAGAAGTATAATTTGGTACTTACACACAATTAAGGCAGCCTGGTTAAACGCTTGGGGTACTTAGCCTACGATAAGCATCCAATCCAGGGAAAGCAACTGCCATAAACCTCCGACAGTAACGACCTTCATTACTTTCAGAATTAGCGGCCTTTTGGGCTCACTAATTTCGCAGGGTCACTGTCTTCGGGGAACAACGAACATTATACAAAGTTGGAACAACTGAGTTTTTTTAATGAAATATAAGATAGCAATTCAACACAAAACATTTTTCTCAGGTAAAATTTGTCACTGTTCCAGTTTCATGTTACTAACATGGGGTGGCCTCTACATGTCTACAACGTGTTGTCTGTTGTGGGCACTAGTTGTGCAAGTTTCTCCTGGAGTTCTTTTCTGAGCCCTTTAATCACCTTCCTTTTTTACAGTGACATCATCGAAACAAGGGATCTCTTTTCCTCTTCCTTAATCCTTTAAGCCCCGGAGAAAAACCTTATTTTTCTAAAATTATAATAGTTGATCGAAAGACCACAAGTAATATACTAGTTGAAAGGTATTGTTTCGGGTATGTCCTAAATCACCACAACAGACATACAAAATGTCACAAATTGAATTGAGGAGTCTACAAAGTAAAAAAATGAAAACATTCAAAAACACCTTATTCCTTGTGTATACTGGGTATTGTATCGGTGTATACCAATATTCAATAGGCTGTCGGTTTCGAACAACTTTATTCCATTTGGTAGCAGAAGCGTCGCGTATAATTGAAACAATGATCAGTCAATATAATACGTAGTATGTAGTTCGAAATCTGATGGCCTTCAGATAATGTCTTATCACAGTTGTTTCTGTGTCAATTGGTCAGTGATACAGTAGATAAGGCAATTATCGTTTGTCACGTTATGCACGCGTAATTATGTGAAATTATAATCAGTGACGATACACTCCCCGCCCCCCCCCCCCCCCGCCAAATACAAGTTAAACTAATATTTTTGTTTACAGTAACTGAATGTTGCTCAAGTTATTATGCAGATAGTCTATGTTCATCATTGGGTAACAGAACGACCAACTTGTTAACTGGTCTCTCAATTGTGACGTAACCTCTTCCGTTGTATTTCAATACCGGTTCTCCAGGTTTTGGGTTCTTATATTGTACATGAACCTTGCGTACTTTGCCATCTGGTCCTTCAAATGTCTTTGATACTTTTCCCAGTTTCCATTGGTTTCTGATTAGATTGGAATCCTGGATAAGAACAACATCTCCTACTTTTAAGTTTCTATGTGCAGTATGCCATTTCTGTTGTATTAACAGGCTTGGAAAATAATCTCTTGTCCATTTCTTCCAAAAGTTGTCTGTAACCATTTGAACAAATTCAAATCGACGGTGTGGATCAGCTGAGTATCTAAACAGTCCACTAGGTATTTTAGATGTGGATCATCCCAGGGGAAAATCGTTGTTGGATGTTGTCCAATCGGTCTCTCATTAAGCTTGCAGTCTCATAACACACAGTTTGTAATTCAGAAAATGTCAGAATGCTTTCACCGATGGCTGCTGTTATGGTTATGGTTGGTACTATCGTAAGTTTATGGCACGACCTTAAATTAAAGACTTTTGCCCTTGTGTAAATATTATGGCATTTCATTGCATGTAAAATACTGGGTGTCTGGAAAACCCAAATAGCGAATAGCGAATAGACGCGAACAGCGAATAGCGAATAGTCCCGAATAGTGTGAATAGTGGCGAACAGTTGCGAAAAGTGGCGAATAGTGACGAATAGTTGTCAATAGTCACCACCTTAGGTCTAATATCCTTGCATTAATTAATTATCCAAATAAGCAACAGAATTTCAGTGAATTTATTACCTTTTCTTCTCCGGACTCAGGCTCGGGCTGTCCATCGCCGACATTAAGAAAACAGAAAACAGAAGGATAACCTAATAAAGACATATTTACGCTTTTGGAGTGGTTAAAACAGAAGAAATTACGTTTAGAAACACCTTTTGTCCTGACAAGCGTCTGTGCTTTTTAGTGGGAAAATCCCGTCTTACATTGCTGCAAGGTTGACTGCGAGATACTGGATACTTTATTTGCTACGATTTGCCACTAATTTGCCACTATTCACACTATTCGAGACTATTCATACTATTCGCTATTGGGGACTATTCGCTGTTCGCTATTCGCAACTATTCGCTATTCGCTATTCGGGTTTTCCAGACACCCTAAAATACTGGTCCAGTAGCTCTAATCCTCACAAAGTACTTACAGTAAAATGCTTGAACAAAATACTATTTCATATCTACGCCTTTAAAAATACATGTTTTAAAGGATTAATAGATTTGAATACAGGAAAGCAACATAAATACTTGACGATAAATGTTGGGTCCAAGCAGTGCAATGACTTTTGACCGGTTCTTCAAGAAGCCAATTGAAGGCTTCTCAGTGAAACCATTTCAAGAAATGATCCAAGCTAAGTTTATGCCAAAACAAGCAAGTTTAACTATTAACTGTTTAAAATCCTGCTGCGATGTCCGCCAGTAAACCACGACAAAATATACAGGGAAAACGATAATTCCGATATGGTCTTAGCTTATATTAATTGTCTTTAACAACACTACTAGCTGGCTTCAAACAACTTCGAACTGAGTCTATATCCTCATTACTCCAAAATAACAAAATCATGATTCCTTGTTTAGGCTGTTAATTTTCATTTAACGTAATCTGAGTTGCGATAAAGTAGAAAACGGGCAAAGAACCCGCATTTTGGCAAGGTTTCTTCGTCTGGACAAAAACCCATTGACAAAATACAACATGGCGTCGCACGCGATCGTAAACAATCATCCTGTGAATTACAATGTAGCTTGCAACTTTCATAGTAAGGCAGTGTTTGCGATCCCACACAGAAACTGTTTCAGTGATTAGCCTTAAGGAAATAATAAGGTATACATCACCTGGAATGAAGAGAAAGTGGCCCTCAACTGAAAGATGAAATACAACCACACCTCAGACTCCTCGCCAGATCTGAGCGTGCATGTAATTGAAAGTGACAACTCCGTCTTCGTGTATGTTACAACAAAGAGTCACAAGCTTACAGGCGCGGGTCTGGGTTTAAGATAGACCCTTATCTACATGGTTTTGTACTAGGACAGCTAGGATACCTTAGTTCAAGTGGAAAACAGGGAAATTAACGAATTTTTTCTTCTTTTTTTTTTAATCCGTGCGGGGTGTAGACAAAACCTGTACCCCCTTCTAGACACCTCAATTTTTTCGGTGAAAATAAAAAAAAAATAATAATAAATTAAAGCTATACCGCCGCTTCTTTCGCACTTTAGTTTACTTCGATTCAGCATTCAGCTCGACAGAAGGTGAAGGTGTTCTCCTTCACGCAACACATTTCCAAGGTTTATTTGGCAATAAGCTACTCGGACAAATTCCGTAAAACTTGCCATTTTCAAATAGCATTGCCTTCAGCCATTTTGTTTTCCGCCATCAAGGATTTTCCGCCGACCAACCCAGAAGGGGGAATCCAAGTTTGTCTACACGCGCGTAATGACCCTCGCGAACGCCCTTTTATAAAAGTACTCTTCCAAATCGGGACCAGGGCTCCGTTTCTCGAAAGCCCCGGAAACTTTTCGGGCTCGGAAAGCCATAGCAAAATCTCGAACATTACGATTACAGCGCTGTTTGATTCACGTATTCTTAATATGAACAGAGGTTCCCTTCATACAAGAAGTTTCAGACATATACACTACTCCGTTTGTAGATACAGATGAACTAAAAATGGCTTTACGGGCCCGAAAAGTTTCCGGGGCTTTCGAGAAACGGGGCCCTGGTCCATAGTTGACTACTCTATAAACTACCTCAGCAGTCAAGAAGCTGATCAGAGGCCCGGTTCTCCAAAGCCCCAGAAACAGATACAAAATAAAATTCCGAAAGAAAAGAACCACGTTACTTTTGGAATTAGCAGCCTTTGGGGATCGTTACTTTCGGGGGTGTCGTTGCTATCGGGGGGTCGTTACTTTCGGGGAGCAAAAAACGTTATTTTAAGTTAGTACATGGAGCTCTTTTCTGTTACGAAATTAAAGACGAAAATTCGTAAAAACTGTTCTTAAAACATCAAATTAAAATCGTTTAAAGTTATACTGCTGCCACAGGGGTGGGCTCTTCATGTCTAAACCGCGTTGTTCGGCACTGGTTGGCAGGAAAGCTAGTAAGATCAGGAGCCCTGGTAAGATACCTTAAACTGTTTCTACTTTATGATGCATTGCTGTTACGTTAACCGCGTTATCATGGTAGGTGGATTTTTACGAAAAATGCGAAAAATCTTTTTTTGGCTGTTCACATTGGGAAGACTGAGATAAATATTTTGCAAAAAGAAAAGGGGAAAGGGCTTTTTTACTTTTTAAGTTAAAGTAAAAAAACTATTTTTGAATATCATTAACCCCTTTCAGCACGTTGACACCTCTAATTAAAATTCACCGTCAGTTGTCACAAGTAACGCGAATTGCGGTGTGATATTTCATTTGTGCACGCGAACTGTTCTTGATCTGGTTGTTTCATCGCAAGTTGGCTTTCGTTCTTGTCAAATTTTCTTTATGTCAGGACGAAAAATTCTCGCCAATTTTCGTCTTCGAAGAGGCCGAAGAGGCGGAAATTTGGTGGAACCCACAGGTTCAGCGTCGAACAAGATCTTTGGCTCTGAGCGACCGTGGGTCGCACTGTAACCAAGAAGAATGGTTGAAGGAACTCGAGGACACTAGTCCCGCCAATGAAGCTAAAGGACAAAATACAAAAAGTGCTAGTCGCACGAAATTGTTGTAGAACGGACGCGATTCCGAAACCTCCACAACGAGAGAGTCAAGCGCAGATATCGATGTTGACAATGTACACCTCGAGATTTCCTCTTTTTCATGCTTTTTGGCTTCACGTGGCCTGTTTTTCAAAAAAAGTCTGGAGAACGAAGGAGCCTAAACTTAAGCAACGTAATACCAATGCCGCCGACGAAATCTTTTAAATAAAAGTGATCACGGCAGTTTAACTTGTAGTTTGTCCCTTCTCGGACGACTGTTTATTTCAAGTTGTCATAACCCATTGTTGTGGTAAACTGACCCATGCCGACATCTGTCAGTGCGGAGGGGATTTTTAACACCTATTCATACAAATCTCATAAAACGTTTTTCGTGTTTTTCTCGATAAAGTAAAACTGCATATAAGGATGAACATTTTTAGTTCGTTTACGCGCGTCTTCCGATGGAATTGGCTGAAAATCGGCAGGTATGTTCTAGGATACCTCCTTCGAAAAAGCGTGTCGGGCGTTGTTTAATTATACGTTATTATGTGGCTGTCTCACAAGGACTGGGAACTACCGAATCCACGAATTTGATTGGCTGAAATCGATATTGACCGCCGTCGAGATTTCCCCATCTAGACCGGTTACACTTTGTGATGAAAACGTTGCCAACTAGAATACAAAAAATATAAAAATATTGACTATTTTCTTCTAAAAATAGTAGTGGAGGTGACAAAAAGCCTGATGAGAAAAAAGTGTAAAGAGGACGAGCAAACTTTAGCAGATCTAAGTTCTGCTCATCGCCGTTCGCAAGCAAAATGTTAACTAATACAAACCAGCTAAAATATTCAGAAATATTCAGACAATTGCTTGTCCCGAGTAAATGAGGTTATAGGGGGATCTTTGTTGTCGTCACTTTTTACATTTTGGCTCCTGAGAAGGCATCTTGTGGGATACGAATTGACTCCAAACAGTGAAAGAGTTATTGAAACTTTGTACAGTTTTGGCTCTTTAGGTATGGGTTTGGGTATGTGTGGATAATTGTCTTTTAAAAACCGAAAAATTTCTGGGTGACGAAAGCGCTAATAATACTTTCTTTGTAAGAATTTGAGTTTTTAAACCCGCGTCACACAAAATGCATTCAATAAATCGGGTTCAAGTTCCTTGTCCAGTTAGTCGTGCAGTTTGACCCTTCAGTATTCAGAACTGATTTGTTTTGCAGTTCCACCAGAAACTGAATCGCTTATTCTAATAGAGCATATATTGTAAAAAAGGATTCTCCTATCATAACAGGCTACGAGGCGCAAGGAGATAATATCATTTGTACACTAAGTTGATAATCACGTAAAATAGTAGACAAAAAAATTTAATAACACAAAAGAAAATTACAGATCATAAGCTCATTTGTGCTTTAGTGTCAAGTACCATGCATAAACTTTCCGTCATAAGTTCCCCCACCCCCATTCTATTAAAGGCGGCCTTTTTCACTTTCAGCTACCCCCATACCGTTGTTTTTCTTTCACCTGCCAACTTCCCCCTGACCAAGAGCCTGGAACAGGCTTCCTCCGGGTAAGCATGTAACATCCCAAATCTAGACGCACAAATCTCTCTAATACTATGCTCTTTCGAATATAGGCCTGTGAGTTTATATCTAGTTTGCAGCTAAATAAACCTTCTAATTCTAAACTGAATTTCTTCCGATTATATTAAAGCTCCCAAGATAGAGGTGTAATTCACGGACCCATGATGTTCAACTGATGATTTTACAACTTCTTCTCTATTGTTTCTCATCGTTTTGCTTTAATAGTTTAATAGCAATTTTGTTCGACATGAAAACGGAAAAACATTTTGAAACTTTACATGCTAATTTTCTTTGACAAATCATTATCTATAAGGAACGAAATGTTTCTCAACATCGCAAAGCTAATGCTAATGGAAATTACTCTGTAGAGTGTTCAACCTTTACTGTTATTATTCGCTTGTCATTCAAGAGCCACGCGTTTTTCCATAGTTTAACGAGGTAATACCAACGGATGCTAAAGAGAACGACAAAAGCCGTGGACACTAAGACAGTAGCAGTAGGCGAGTGTTTACACAGGTTTGTTAGCCAAGAGTAAATTAATCGTGGCTCTTTTGTTTCCTTTTGTGCTTGCCACGTAATGGTAGACCTAAGTAAGAAGGATATCGCCCGCACATGTTTGACTACCAAAAGAGTGACGACTCGCAATCGAGCGCGCCACATGCACGCTGAAGATCAAACACAAGAACGAAGAGGGGTGGGAAGAACGTACTTCCTCGATACTGAGCTTCCTTCTTCCTTTAGCTTCGCCTGCCACTGTGCGAGATTAAGAGTCGACCAAAAATATCGCGGAAGAATTTTGTCGCATAAGATATCGTATGGTATATAGGAGAACCAGCACTGACTCACGTAATAAATTATGCCTGTAATATACAATTCCTTTGGGTTCACAAGCCAACATGTTGACTAAATAAAATGGAAAATTCTGAAACCCTCGTGATACGTATCACAGAAAGGGGAAGTCTCGCATTCATTTCACGCCTACACTGTCCTGTTTTTGTTATCTCGCCATGTACACTACTACACAGGAGCGGCTTTTTTTTCAGCTACTTTACGACGGAGCACGTCTTTAGTAGAGGTAAACGATTACGGTAACACGATCGGATGTTCTAAGGAACGAGGAACGCTGTGAAAACTGAAATACGAGTAGTAGGAGTGTTTCTACAGCTTTGTTAACTAAGAGTGGATTAGCAAAACGTTTTTGCTTCTTTTAGTGTTTGTTTGCCAAGACTGCGTTTCAATGCTCTGTACTTCGCTTAGATACTGAAAAATGCGTGACCAAAATTGGCCACTAAGGTCGTCACATAACAGATCGAAACGAAGGCTGCAATGAAATTTTGACTTAATTGAGTGAGACATTGCTCGCTTTCTTTGGCTTCGCTCGACTGTTTTGATGATTAAAATTGACGATTAAAAGAGATAATAACCTCAATCAAATCTAGCAGCTTCTGAAAGGGTAACCAGACGAGCTCAAAGCACAGGAGAGTGCGAAGAGTGCGAAGAACTTCTTCGCACTCTTCCCTGCTCCTGTGCTCCGCAAACAGCGCCGAATATATCGCGAAGGAACTTGCCACATAAAATAAAAAATTAATAAAGGGCGCGACAGGACAGTCAGCACCCAAAATAATGCTACGCTAATGAACATGCAGTTCCTCTTTGTGCGAGCAAAAGCGGGAATGGCCACGTAAACCTGTATGTTGACCAAATAAAATGGAGAAGTCTGTATACATTCTAATCCATAAAACAGAGCGGTTTTAAAGCCCTCTTGTTGGACACCCACACTGATTGATTTTTTGCTCTGTCCCACGTATGTTTACTAAGAGAGCATGTCCTCGGTGGAGGTACACGATTCGGTGCGGAAGTTTAAACTTACATTAATCTCCCTCCCTTCGGAAGATTAGCAGCAGGGTAAGGAACACAAGTAAACACTATAAAAGATTTAAAGAGTGAACTGTGTCAGAGGTATACGATAGCTCATTCCTAGTGTTCATATACATTTTAAGTAATTTTTTTTAGTTTTCGTCGCTCTGCTCTAGAAAGACGAGCCAGACCATAGAAAACTGAGTTATTGCATCTAACAGCAATCTGTAAACGACCTCCGTGAAGGTATACGATTCGGAAGCAATACCGTAATTCAGTACGGAATTGAGAAGCTTACATCAGATGGATTACTATTAAACAAGAGCTAGTTACTTAGAAAGAGGTTTTTGTTCATGAACTGTCGCACAGAAAGTGTGATGGCTAATTGAGAGTCGCTGATAGTTCACCGATTGAGTCTGCCCTCCAGGATATCCCTTGAGACGAAAAGATTTTCAGAACCTGCCCTAATTGAAACTCTCTATATAGTGGTGAAGTGTTTTCAGTATAAGAAAAGAAGGAAACGTGACGTTCTACAATGTAGGTTTTGTTCAGTATCGTTTCACTTTAGTTATATAATACTTTCCCTCGCTCTCTCTTACACACTCAAGATTAAATGGGAGGAGAAACCTTACACTGTTGTTTACACATCCTTATCTCAAAGCAAAACGGAGTAATTTATGATCACTTTCAACAGAACCCCTTCTGCAGGATAGAAGACAAAGAAAGGTCATCTCTACTGGTATTTCAGCGATTCTATTGCAACTGGAAAGAAATTGGTGATCGAGATACTAGAGTACAATGCAACATTGACACAATCCTTTTGTAAATGATATACTCATAGTTTTACGACGGAATTTGAGTCTTTCTAAAACCAAAATTGACGTCGATTCATTCTCTATTTAACAACTAGATTATGAGCTCGAGATTTCTTACGCGCATAGAAATCGAGAGCGAATAATCTAATTGTTTTAGTATAAACTTACTAGTCGTTCAAAGCTTATCTAAATCCTCTTCACAGACACCTCGAAAACGCAAAGAAGCGGTTCCCATTTTTGGTAACACACGCACACTTCTACGCTACCCACTATCTACAACAGAAATGATAGATCACGTTGAGTAGCGTAGCCATTCGAGAAGGGCATTCGCGATAGAACGCTAGTGGATTTATACTGAAACAAGTTAAATAAAGAAAACAAAACAATAAAATTCGTTTTCGACTTAGTCGCGTCACAGTGGAACAGGCGCCTCTATATAATGAAATGGCTAGGTCCACACTGGTTCTACGCCTGAGGGGATGCGGATAAGCTTGGATTAATACGCGCATCAACCTTCATATCAGTCAAACGAAAGAGAGTTTCTAGTCCTCTTAACTTCCGCTGTTTGTTTATGTTCATCACACCGACAGCCCGTGCTTATCGGTTTCTCCTGGGGATAATTTTAAAAAATGTGTTGATATGCTTAAAAAAACTCTTTTTGCGTTCTTTCAAAATAAAAATGGGAAAAAATGCTATAGAAACAGGTATGATGTGCTCTCTCGCAGTGGTGGCCATTTTATCATTGTGTATTACCCGTAGGATTGTTTTTAAAGAAACAAAACTTGTGGGCCTGATGCACCGAGCGTGGGATTGACGGAGGACAGACCAGACACACAAAAGGTGAGCTTTTTGAGAAGCAGCTTCCCTTTCGCCTCCCATTTGTATCTGTTAGACATGCAAGGTTTTTTAGTCTTGTACAAGGCCCATAGGTTCCTTGCTATACTGCCAGGATAATGCCTGAGAACTATTTTTGGCTTGTACCTTTGGTACGTCACCTATTTCATCCTCTATTGTGGATCAAAATAACTTCACAAGTGGAATACGGAAGCTAATAACTAATTCATAAGCCCGGCTAAATATAGACTTAATTCAGTTAACAATACACTTAACTGGCTTTTCGACTTAAACCGAGTCTAAAATTGCGAAAAGCAAGCTTGTCACTGAACCATAGCTCCGATGGAAACTTCTGCCTCGAGGAGAACATTTACGAAAAGTCCCACCTTTGTGGACTACGTTTACAATGAATGGAGTTTTAAAAGTAAAATTAAACTTTCTATTTTAACGACTAAACGTCTAACGAGTTTCTGTCTTTTACATGTATAACTTCTAACATTTCATTAAAGAGAGCCAAAAGAAAGGTAGTCTCCGCCTCCCAGTATTCGGGTTCCAGTATCGTAACATTGGAAACAAAACTCAGAAATGAATTTCAAGTTGACGTGCACAAATTTGGAAAAACGTTACGTAATACGTGCTTCTCAACAAACTCAACAATTGCTGTAGCTCAACTCCTGACTTCCAAATCGGAAGTAAACAAAGATACTCGGCTGTAATCAACAACCGCAATAATCGTGACGGGCGGAGGAGATCGCAAAGGCTGCAATCACTAGATTCCTATCGTGAACACAGAAAAACAAACGATAATATTTCTCTAGAAGGTAACGCCGGCTAAGGAGAACGGAGAAAACTGACTGCTGGTACAGTGCCTCGAATCGGTGAAACGAAACCATGATACAGGGCATGCCTGAAGTAATGTGTATACGAATAATCTAGCAAGAAATAGACAAAGTATGTAAAAGAACTCTAGAATACCCATGGAACAGTTATCTAATAAAGATGAAGTGGCTTTATTTTGTTATCATTGCTTATCGTTCCATCTCATCTCATTAGACCAGTTCTCTAACTATAAACTACTTGTAGGCACGTACTCTTGCATAAAGATGAGCTGGCTAAAATCATGCAACATTACCCGGTTCACAAGGTGTAACAGTTACTGGTGCGAAACGAGCAATGACATAGAAAACCTTTTCAAGCCAACAGGGCGGAGGAAAAAAAAGAAAAAAAAGGAAAAAAAACGCGTTCCTTATTTCTCCAGAAGAGTGACACACAGACTAAAAAGTTCCGTTGTCAGTTTGTTTCAAAAGGAAAATGTTGCCGAGAAAAATAACCTCTGGCACACGCCCTGACGCGTGGGCAGAGAGAACATTTTTGGCCGTCACACGTCGACAACACACGGCTGGTGACAAGCAAGAGAGGCAAGCGTCCAGAATATGTCAACCAAATAAGCTGTAAATAAAGGAGGTGCACTTTGCATCGTTGAATCAAGCACTGCTTTTCAAAATTGTCCACAAAAGCACAGCAGGTGATTTTTGCCTTCCACAGAACCGTGGGCGCTAAATAATCCCGGTGAAGAAGTCTGATTGCCTCGTGTAGATTGTGTCTGTTGAAAGGGTCCTGCAAAAATCTGGATGGAAATAAACGCGGCAGAATTATGGTAGCATGTAAAGGCCCCCGTAGCGGCTCATTTGTATTACTGTCCGTGCTTACGTGACCTATGAACTTAACGCTCATCAAATTTAACGTCCACGATAAAAGATAACGTTGAAATACGATGAACAATGAGAGCGCTATGTAAGGTTTTTCCTTTTAAATCATAGCAAGTACTTCTCTTTCTATCAGTTAATTGGAAGTCGGAATCAGAGACTATTTAGCTGTCAACGTTAAGTCAAATAACTTTGACTGTAGCGTTTGATACAAAGGTCAATTTATACGCGACAAATGTTTCCGGACACTTCCGGTCTAACTTCCGGTTTTCTATAATTTAGTAGTGAGGTCAACGCCTTTCTTGAGAAACTCTTTAACCACGTGATCGGTGACTACCCACGCATCCGTCCTATATTTTGTGAAGAAAACATTTTTGCATTACGAAATAAAAGCTTTGATCGACCCTTTGTAAAATTAGAAAATACAATTGCAAAGGCGATCATTTTAATCCTTTTGTGCCAGCGCTTTAAATAACCCTTTCTAGACGGAATCCAATACCGTGACGAGAGCGACTTTACATCAACACCACCAAATAAGTCTCTAAAAAAAAACGTACGGCACTTCTCGACATCCCTTCGGGATTGGTTCGTATTTATTCGGAAATGGTTGTCATGGCTTTGTTATGGCATAATGTTGTCCTCCCACGCTCGTATCACGCAGTTCTGTCGCTCGTCATTACGAATGTTCAACGAGCCGTAACGCCTACGATTATATGCATAATTGGTTACATCACCAAAACGCTGCACACGGGTTATCGGTGGCTCATTTCTCTTGGTATTTGCCTAGCGAGGGGACACAGCTCTGTAGCGGAAAACACTTAGGAAAATTTCAACTCGTTTTTCCAAGCACTGAAGCTAAGAACCTAGACGGTGAGAGCCTCACAGGATTCTAATTGGGCATGTTAGCAATGGCTTATCCACGTTTTCCAGCATTTGAAGGTAACTATTTTTTATAAGATAACACGAACGGTGGGTCAACTGTGTGTTTTTATGTGAGAATAGAAACAAGCATGGTTCTGGAGTGAAGCTATAAAATATCTTGACTCTCTTCATCTGTGCATGAGAATTCTCTGTTTCCCTTAAGCTGATACAGTTCGAATGTAATTTACAAAGTTTAAAGCGGTCCTTCTTCGCATGAGTGACCATCGCGCGCACTTCACTCGTATATAATTTGTCCCTATAGAATTAGTTCAGTTGCTGTGTAAATAGAAACTTAACATAAAGTAGGGCATTCCTATAGCACCAACGTAGTAATTGAAAACAGTTTCTAGAATTCAGAGCGGCGGTGAATCGGAAACGTTTTACTACAGAGATCAGTTGTATATATAGCAGTTGCTTGACTAAGTGTGACGGTCTGCATGTGCTGTTTTTAAGGAAGTTCACTTCATTTTTTCCCTGCCCTTCGAGAGTTCTAATACGATTGTTTGAAAATAAGAAGTCTTACCCGTATACACTCTAATCTATGAGGAGAAGAAAGCCACAAGAGCGGACACTTCTGCGCAAAGTTAATTTCTAGAGAATAACTGTTTTGAAGGCAGTTTGAGAAATATATGCAGAGGTCGCCCACACAGTGTTTCAAGCCATCTCTAAAACAACCCTCGCTTTCTAGCTGCAAGCAACAAAATTGCGAGGACATCGTTCAGAGCCTCACTAGAAGCGATTTCTTCCGGGTAATTACTTCAAAGCGAAATTTCTCGATAGGTAGAACTTCTTTTACATCACTCTTTGAGCCATAGTCCGATCCAACTAACGTGCGTGGGTGTAAATGTGGAGATCTTGTGTCTTCGACTAAAAACCGCTAAATATTGCTTTTTTATCGTTCATAATCCTCTTTTTGAGGCTGAATCCTAACGGAGACCTTTCCAATAACAAGGTTGCTCAACGCTTAAAGAAGTGAACATCGAAAAAGGAAAAAATAGTTCCACTCAAACTCCCTGGCACGCCCATAATGTCCAGGGGGAGAAGGGGGGTTTACGACCTCAAACTATGGTAAGGTTTTTTTTTCAAGAAAACAGTCTTCTAACTCCATAATAACTTCTGTTATACATGCATTCAAGGCATAACTACATGTACAAAACCATGAACCTAATACCATCTTGATGAATTTATAATAAATTCAAGTCGACTTCGAGGGCGCCCACGATTTACAATCGCCACGCAGCTGTTCCCCAGCCGCGACTAAGCCACCAACCGACGCATACACAAGCCAGTTTATTAGAACCAAAGCAACTAACATTACCAGACGAAAACTGAAAAAAATAAATGGAAAACCAGTAAGAACAGAAGGGAGTACAGGTCTCAGATAATCGAAAATTCGTTTCTAAGACAGAGGCGGGAGGATTCACGACAAAAAAAAAGCGGAAAATATACGATACAAAAAAACAGAAAGTGATATTGCAACGAGGGCGAAAGATTGACGACAAATTTGTAGGTGGCTTTTGGTTGATTCCTTGCCCATGTGAGTGGGTTTAAAAGGCAACTTTCTGAACTAGAAAAACAAAATTTGAAAAGCAAGAGAAGTCGGATAAAGGAATAAACCGAAACAAAAGTTCCAGAAAGGATCAGTTAGCCAAACCAACTGACTGGGTTCGTGTAGGTTGATTTGTTTGGTCAGAGCGAATATAGAGCTAAACAAAACCTTTAGAATGAAGCAGAGACAGCAGGCAAGCAACATAATCAGCTCTTTTGCTAAGAGGCGGACAACGTAAGACAGCTCTTTTGCTAGAAACCACATAAAACAAAGGGCTGATGGTAGTGCTACAATATTGAACACACTAAAACGTCATCTATATAAATCCATAAAAATAACTCTCATCAGAAGAAAAACTACATGCCTCACTACTTAAGAAAACACAACGTTTGAAGTTCAAGGAAGCTATTTCTAGCTTGTTAGAATGTTTGAATCCAGCATAGGGAGAACAATTGGTTGAAAATGCAGGCAAGGTTAACATCATAAGATTCTACTAATCTAGGCTCCAAAAGAACGGAGCTAAAAGTGTCACCTCTTAGCTTCTTGCTACCATTTATTTCCCTACATGCAATTTGGATAGTCTTTTACAATATTTACTATACCGTGATCCGATCAGACATCTGGAATTATTTCCATGCGTTTCTGTCGGGACTGAAGGTAGCCTGAGAGTGAACATATAGTTTGAAAATGATAGAACCAGCCCAGAAGAACGGACACACGAACAACACGTTACTCCATGTTAAGAAAAACATGCCACCAACAAAAGTATGTTGATGCATGGTACACACGCGTATTGCTAATGAGAAATTGCGGCTTTGAGTTTACGGCTATTCTCACGCGATGTCAGCACAAACTGCTAACCGCTACATTTACTGAACTGAGATATGGATCTCGATGGCGAACATATTGTATTCAACGTTATTGTGAAATATTAAACTGGGTACTTCAGCCCTACAAGTCGGTGACTTCAACACAACGAAAAATACTTCTAATAAAATAGTCTTTGCCCCTTTTAAAACACCATTGACAATTTTTAAGTCAGTTCCTCAGTTTAGCACGCAAAAAATAATTTTAATCAGAAAACAAATAAGTGGGATCGTTACAAGAAAGTTGGTCACGCGACTCTGAGAACCACGAGGCCTATTGTACGAGTCTAGGGTCGAATGACTTGGAGGAGAGTATCATTCTGCAAGTGTTCTTTTTGGCGGCTTCGTGTGATTGAAATAGCCTTAATCTTCCTGTATCAAGAACCACTGTCTAAAATATGTTCTCTAAAAGGACGTGCGGATTTCGGTGCGGAACAGGTTTGTAAAATTTCCAGCCACTCATATGATGTAGTTGCACACCGCTTTCTAAACTAAATGAACCAGAGGTACCAAACAAATTCATAAACTGGTCTTAAATGCTTCCGACCGGAACGTTTTGTTTTCTCTAATGTTTATTCGGAAGTGTATTCGAAAAGTTTATTTTCCTTCAAACATTATCGTCCATTGAACATACAGGGCGAACAGGAACAACGTTTGACTGTGCATGAATCTAATACTTCGGCTGCACACTGTAACAATTTTAGAGAGCTTGCAAGCTTAGTGACTTTATCGAATGGCTCGTTCGTTTTCAATCAGCTGGCGAAGAAGCCAGCAGCTGTTTCATCAATAGTGTTATAGCACATTACTTTGTAAACACCAGCCGTTAGTATCTCATTCTACCGGTTGATTACAGACAACGTCATGAGGTAGTTGTTTCGTCTAGCTGTTAATGTTCCCACAACCGCGACGATCATATCATGTCTTTACGGCGTTACTTTGTCAGTACGGTGTTAACATATTACAACAGCTCTCGATAAGCTGCAAAATACATCAAAACACTTTGTACTGAAATACACTGGAGTCAAAATTCTCAGATGTCGTGAAACGCGAGTCACTTCAGTATTTTGCACCGCTAACCACATGCACAAATGATCAATGTTTTGTGCTCAGTTTTATGAGCTGATCCTGCATGACAACTTTCTCAAGAACTCCTCAGAATCCTGACAGCGTTGAAAATGAACTCCCTGTCTGTAGGATTGAAAAACCAAGTTTTATGCGGTTACAAGAGCACCGTTTAGTAATACATGTATTGTCAGTTGTACTGAAATTTGCGAAGAAAACAAATTACTAGAAATCCTTTCCGGAACGGTAATTTAAGCTACTGTTGGTAGCCTCCTGTGAAGGGGCTTTTTTAGACACTGAGACATCGTAAAATGACAATGGCTATTTATCTCGATAGCAGACAAAGTCATTTTTCGAGATCAAACGAAAAGACAGACAAATTATCGGCGAAAAATAGCAAATAAGTTACTGCTCTGAAAATCACTGTGTTGCTCGCATGACAAGTGCTTCTGCCTGCATGATTGATCGAGTTCCGTTTGGTTCCGCTTTTCTAAATTTACTTCCTCTGTGATTCAAAAGCAAATTGGTTTATTGAAAAAGCGCAGCGAAGAAAACACTTGGGACGGTTTTTGATAGTTATATCGAGGAAAAGGAAGGACCCTTAGCAGCAAACGAACATTAAACTTCAGGAGCATAGTCATGAGGGCCGCCTAAAACGGGCCCGTCTCCCTCTATTCAAATGCACTACAAAACTATGGGCCAATTCCTCGAAGGTGTTTGAAGACAATAACGGCAAGAAAGAGCCTATCACTTCATTCTGTATCAAGTGACGGTCGTACGTACGCCACAAAAACTGAATCACTGAGCAGTTTATCAACCTTTTGTGAAGATATTATACTGTACACGTCTACTACTCGAGGTATTTACCCGGTTGCTAATTGGCATGCTCTCTGATCATCGCTTGTAACAAACAACACACGTGGAGCACTTAATCACAGTTGGCTCTGGGAGCAAAACCCTCAGTAGCCGCCTGAAAAGAAACTGCTGCTCAATGACTAGTGGGTATAACCAGGGTCCTTTCTTCTTTTACCCGTTTTCACTGAGTTTGAGAACGATGCTGTCTTAACCGACGCCATCAAAACAAAAGCAAAGCCTGGAATGAGAAAAATTGGAAGGGGTCCTGTAGAGTTCCTCGCGTCGTAAAGAAAATCTTTGCTTTAAGGCAAAATCTATCGTTTTAGCTGCGCTTTAAAGCTTAAAAAATTCGCTTTTCGGATTGCGTTTGAAAATTTTATCCCCGCGGTACCGATACCATTTAAGCTTTGAATAGTGACTGAGTTATTTGCGTCAAGTTATTCGATGGTCTACCCAAGAATCTTTGAGAAAATTCTCCGCTCAGATACCTCGCTTTTCACAGATAATCACAGAGCAAATAACATAATTATAGGGTTTCGGTGGCTTTACTGGAAAACTCTTCCGTTAAAGTGTCGAAAATACGACATTTTGGTTTGCTTTTAGTTTCCCTCTGGGGAACGAACGAGCAGCCACGCCATCACAAACGTAAACAAAGTTGATTCGGCAAACATTCATCCACTTCAACATTGCACACGTCAAATCAGCAGGTTAATTGTCAACAAAGAACTGAGCCAGCCTTAAGGAAATTTGCTGGGCTGCTTTTGAGTTTCAGCTCAACTCTACAAACTTAAAAGGCTTAGAAAAGTAAGATTCATCCGACATTCAACAGCTGATTGTTTGTGCACTGTTTGTGGACGAGTGTTTGGGACTTGCTTGCAGACTTTCGGTACGCAAGGAAATTTTTCTTGAGGTAGGGGTGTTCTTGTCTGGTGAAGTTATAAGCTTGCCCCATGACAATAACGACCCGTTAGATTTCTAATTAAAATATTGGTGAAAGAAGAAAAAAGTTTGATCTAGTTACGTGGTAAACACTGAATTTACAAATTGAATACGTTGTGTTTCCATGGTCTAGCTACCACAAGTGCAAACTCCAGCAATATAGGGTCTTGTTGAAAAACACCCAGAGCCAGAATAAGTCAATGTTTTTACTCACCCAGAAAATAGTCGAATTGGCAAACATCTGTAAAAGCAACAACATACACCTTTGTGACCTGTTAAGCAGGGACCAAATAATAGTCAAATACCGTTTCAGTTTTGTGAAAGGATCTGCAAATGGCCTGTCTTTTCATTTCTGCTCGATTGTATCAAACAAGTAACAACGTGGCTATTCTCGAAAATGTATACCATGGAAAATTATTGAACCTTTGCTTCGAAGAAACACCGAACGAGAGTCTTTTAGACTGTTTACATGATAGAGGTGAAAACTCAGTAGTCAGTGTTCCACACTAGACTCAGTTTGGAGACATGACACAATAAACAGTTTACCCATTCAACACAATGTTTATCACATCCAATCTGTACTTTTCAAACTAAGTCAGGAGTTCATTTTTCGTTTCATCCAGAAAGACAAGCTTTTCGATTTTCAAGCTTGTCGAGTAGCTGTTGCATGTGTTCTAATAGTCTGAGTAAAGCAACTTGCTTAAATGGTGCTGGAAGGAGCGCAACTTGAAATCTCGGTTCACTTCCATTTTCTTCTAATTAGAACCACTTTCAACGCTACAACTCCAAAGATCTGTTATCGAAAACTCCTGACTTATTTACAGCAATGTATTGTGCAAACGCCGAACAACTACAACCTCAAGCGACATAGACAGATACAGTTTCAGGCTTGAATTGACCCACAGCACCTGAAACATTCATATGTTCAATCGCTCTCGTTGCCACTCAGTAAAAAGTGCTTTTTCGCCAAGTATATTTACAGTGGTTGCATTACAAAGTGTCAAATCTGTTATAGCAAAACATTTAGTGTGAGAGTTTGTTTTATTTTAAAAGCCTTTTTGCATTTAGAGCAGCATCATTTAACACTGATCAGTCCTTTCGTGTTACATAACAACCAAAAACTATCAGCTTTTTAACAATTCCTGATTTTTAGCCACCTAAATCCGAGGTCTCGGCAAGCAGCTGCGTAAAAAGACGTTTTAGTCCTACCTGATATAAAAGTGCTTTTACAGCACACAAAATTCCATCAATGTGTATCCGAACTACTCAGTTCAATTGTACATAAATGGCAGTCCTCAACAAATTGCTAACCTCATTGGCAAGGGATAGTGACGTAAGCTGCATGCAGTTTGTAGCTGGTCCCATAGAGTAGAGCAAAAGTAAATCGACAGCTCAATGTTCGTATTTCCAGATAGAAGCTACTTCAGCAGTTCATCGTAATCAGGTACCAAGAAAATCCTCGAATAGACTCATGAGGAGACATGCCGGCACTCTGTATATCCACTTTGCTCGTATATAGAGATCCTTCTACGCTACATTTTGGTCCCGTAAGCTGGCCATAGGTACTAGCAAAAGAACGCTCAATGCAAATTGAAGAGAACGTACAACAAACAGAAAGCTAATGACGTGGAAAAAGGTTAAACGCAAACGAAGAGCAAACGAAGAGCAAACGAATTCACCCGGCGAGAGGTGCACGGGTGCGAAACGTGTTTTCGTTTCCAGTCGCGTTGCACGAGCACGGCAAAACATAAACGTGATTGACATTTGGACTACGCTATACAAAAAAAAAAACCGGATGTAAGCATTGTCGGCAGGGTACAGGTGGAAGCATGGATGAACAGGTGAGAGGCCATATCAGACGAATACGGTCTCGGTATTCTGCTAATTATTGTTCCGTTATCTCCCTTTCTACCATATCAAGTTTCCGAACAACAGACAAGTGCAAATTAATAGTTTATCAACGAGTTTTAGCTCTAATTTTTTTCAACGACTTATTTACATCGTGCAAAATGTCTTTTCTTGGCGTATTAAGTAGTTTTAGTAAACATAGCGTGATCGTATAGGCTAACAAGAGCCCTCGCAACCAGTTTAATTACGTTAAATCTGTGAGATACATATCAAAGATAGGGCGACTGCGGTATCCCTTTGTTAACGCAATGCACATAATATGGCCACCATCGTTCCCTCCTTGCCACTAAACTTGACCCACCCATGTGCCTAACACCCCGTGTTTTTTGTTGAACAATGAAGGTCGAGCTTTTCTGTTGCATCGACTTGTGAAATTGAGAGAAACTCTAGGTTAATCCCTTTAATTGACTCAGAAGATCCATGACAATGCAATTAATTTAACCATTAAGCTAACTGAGTATTTTTCTTCCCTGAAGAAAATTCATTTCTCTACAAATTTTTTTTAACCATTCAGTCGATTGTATAGTTTGGCGAGTCACGTGCATGATATAATGAGAGTTAAGGATAGCATTTCTAATGCCTTAGTGTTACTTCACATCCTTGGCAATCTTTCAAAACTTCAAGCAACTTTCTAATCAGTGAAAAACATGCATTTAGCACGGGTACTTTGTCTCAAAGCAGTGTATCGATTAACAGTTTTATTGTTACGAGTAAATATATGAAAGATCATAGTCTTCATAGTTTTTTTTATTACGTTTTGTAGCTGTTGTTTTGTGTTATTTCACGCCAAGGCAGACCTATTAACACTGCTGTCTCTTGCTGATAACTGTATCCATGTTTAAATGCCAAAAAAAAAAACAAACTTAAAATATTTACAGAATGCCATGTTTTCCGGTACGTAATCCTAAGCAGATATTCTATGTACGCAGTAGCCCTCCGTGCCGGTTATAAGGTCAAGTACTTGGTGTATTTGCAGGCGAAGTGTTCTCCCACTCGGTAACTAAATTTGTAAACTTCGTCAAGAAATAATGGTTTCTGTCCGGTGCGTTCAATCGTTCTTTCGACTATGAGAAGGAACGAGTTTTGAATCGGGCCTGGTGAATTCTTTAAGACCTGTCACAGACATGTAAAAAATAAAGAACTAACTTGCAAGCAAGTCATCTTTTAAGAGTGGTGGGACAGGGCGCGAGTGAATTTTTGAGAAGCATACAAAAAAACGGACATTATCACAGCGATTTGGTACAAATGGTGTCAAAATCAATGCTGTGTACTTTCTCGCTCATAGACGAAATGCACCTTGAGAACACCAAGGGAAAGATATGTGTATTTTTGAAGGGTCAACAAAATAATCCATTTTAATTTTTTTCAAGATATGAGTTCAAAGAGTCTGCCCCACTTGTTCGACTGCAAGAGATCAAAATTTCATGCAAGTTTAAATCACAATAACACCCTCTTAAAAGTCTCAGAATAATCAGTGTAGCAATTTTAACAGAAACTCAAGGCATTCTTTTAGGTTTTTATTGAATTACATAAGTCTTGTGGTTCGAAGTAATGCTTGTGATAATGCTCCTTCAAATGGCGAAAGCAAGGGACAACAAAGCCGTCAGCCCTGCGTGTTTTTGTTTTGTTTTGCTTAGTTTCCCCTTACCTATGTCCTTACTGAAACGATTTACTTAAAATGGTTATATAACTTCCACCGAAGAGTAACCATAACACCAGCAAGCGGGGGAGTCGTTTATAACAGTATTTAGCACTAAAATTAGAAGGCCTCGCAGGCGTTACGCTGCAACGCACACTCGCCTACACGCCGGGCTCACACGATGAGGGATTTTGCGGTAAAACCAGCTAAAGTGAAATTCCTGTCAATTGCACTCAAGCAAGCGATACTGCCTCTTTCGTTGAGGTTAAAGGAATAAAAAAAAACATCAGAGCGAGCTAAGAACAAGCTCAAAGCACGCATAATCCTTGTCAGCAATGGGCTCCAAATGTAACGGGAAATATAATGACATCTAATAGTTCTTGGTTTGTTGCCAAATGTACCGTTCGGTATTATACCCTCGGGTGGTATTATAGGAAGAAACGAAAGCTTGTTTATTGTTTAACGAGATTAAAGCACGCTGGAAGTGCCTTATCTAAACGTTGAAACGAAACTTTATCCGTAATATCTTTCTCACGGTTGTTCATCAATTCATTTCACGATAAACGCAAACCCACAGACTTAGATATGCTCTGCAGTATCCACGATCCCGGGTCCATGCCATACATTTCGTCTCACTGATGTTTGTCGGTTTCGTGTTGTCAAAAGCAGAGATTGCTACCGGTTTGTTCAGTTTATTCGTATAGTTAGAGTATGTTTTAAAGGTGTAATAGATAACAATCACTGAACATTTCCGTTTTAGATATTTATAGTTTCGATATTATTTACCATGCAAGATAATCAGGGTTTCAAATAAAAGTCATGAAAGCTTATGACGTAAAGCCTAAATGGCATCGAAAGTTTTTCGGCTGAAACAAATTTTCAAAATTCCTTTAGTCAGAAGGGGTTTCTATATGAAGAAGCCATTTATCATTCATACAAACAAAATTTGTATCACCTGACTTTAACTAGGCAGGAATCTTCTCACTAACCTCGCGTCTTTCGCAACTGGATTGGGTAAATATTTATCCAAGCAAACGTCTGCAAGGAGTATTGCAAACAGACATCAAAAAAACACAGCAACATCACGTCATACTCTTTAAAACCGAATGATATTTCATAATAATGTAAACAAGGACTTAAAATGGGTCTCAAGCCAGAGTGATCCAACCGTCAGTCGAATACAAACAGACCCAAACACACAGCCCGAGTTGCTTGCGTCGAACCGTGCACATCGATGCCTTTGCAGAGGCATAAGAGCCACAAGACCGTTCTTAAATTCACTTCTAGATTGCTACGCTGGCGCAGACACGGATATCAATATCACGACTGTAAAACGTAAATAGACACTTATCAAACCTGCGTGACTTTCGGAATACACACGTAGATGGGTGTGTCTAGACGTACCGAACAAAGGTCATGTGTGATCAGTCGCGCGTGCCATCAGCGTTGTTATTGCGCCATATCATAACATTCACGTACTACTTCGGCTAGTCGTCTCGGGAACATTCTGGACACGCATCGAAGACTTTTCGGTCACGCGCACAATTCAGGGCGCAATTCACGCGTGCAATGTGTGGAAATTCCGGAACAGATTGTTTTACTCTTACCCGTCAAAACAACATTTAAGATTGGCCAATGTCTCCAGTATCCAAACATTCCACAAACATCTCAGAGTATTTTTATTTACTATTTATTCATCTCCTCTTTTTCGTATAGACCATAGGTGAACCTTGAAGTGCAAAAAGAGAAAACCCAACTACTTAAATTTACTTTTTCCTTCTTTGCTCACCTGTATTCTCTTTGACTGAAACAACTGTATCTATTTTTAGTTTTGGTTTATTTCTGTACTTTTTAAATTTACATTTTTCGTGCAGAAAATAATGGGTGGAAAGAAAAAAAATTCAAAAAAAGATTAATTGTTTAAAGCTGCTTCTTTTTAGGTTCAACATCGGTGTCCACTTCACAAAATAACGGCGCAGCTGGTCTCCTGCCGGAATTGAATCATGGGATTTTTTTGCGCGCCAGTTAATTTTTCATTTTTTAAAATAATATTTAAAACCCGAGCTATGAAAATACGTACGATGAATACAGCTTGCCGAAAGCAACAAAATATTACGATTATCGAATGCAAAGGACTTCAGCAGTCTGTTAACAAGTGACGACAAAAAGGGCACCACAAACCTTCGTTCTTCTGACTTTACAATATTGCCAAAGTGGGGAAGATTAAGTTTCTTCTTAATTTAAGGATACTGTCAAGAATATTGATAATAAGGATACCGAAAATCACGCAGGATATGTCCTTCGTATACCACCATGTCCTTAGACACGACAGTGAAAAAAAAATATTCATATTCGGTGGCGAAAATTAATGATCTAAACGAACGTTAAACTTTTTGACATGCACACTGCATATGTAATTACTGGGCCTTTTCTGTCTCATACTAAGAATAAACTGCCTTTTTAACGCTATTGACGTACAGCGAATCGGCAGTGGTTCCGGAACACACCAGAAATAGTGCAACAAACTGATAACAATACCCTCGAATCATATTTGTCATCAGCAAGGAAGAAAACTGGAGACGGAAATACCCGAGTGCTTCATGGATTGAAACTATTACAGAGATGATAACATGAATACAGTATATAGACTAGATTCTGCCTCATCTTTGAAATAAGAGGAAAGACGTTATAAACGACTTCGGCTTCGATAAAAATTCGCCTGAGAATTTTGGTTTCAAATCGGTTTGATGGTTCTTTTCGATAAATTCGTTGATAAGCAACCCCAAGTGCGGCGGATCTCCAAAAAAACAGATAACACTGACATGGAGAACCCCTTTGAGATTTGCAATGCAAATAGAGTCTTCGCTCTCATTTAGGTGCCAAAAGTGGCACGTTTTTGATCGACATAATAGTGTTGAGCTTCACGAACGCGTCAGCTTTACAGGAAAATGATTCCAATCATAACGGTCTTTTTGGATTGGCTGTGACCGTCGAATTCAGAAAATAGAAGATTTTCCAGTGATTCGATATCATCGGTTCCTCCTTCATCCGTTTACTTCCAAATTCTATGAATAAGTAATGAGTATAAAGTTAATGATATCCGTATTTTTCACCTGTTACCTCGAGACAGGGATCCTCAGCAAGCATTTGACGTCAGTTCACGTAGTTGGCCGGTTATTTTTATCATGAAAGCCAAGAAAAAGACTAATGCACCTGCCCCTGTTATTTAGCCTTCGGCAAATCCTCCTTTTTTGTCATGGGCACCCACGACATCTTTAATTGGTGTCCGTTTTTAGAAGCTGTTTATTTTTAACCAAAAAAAAAAATACTTTGGAGACTTCCCGATTTAGAATATTTTAAAATATATATTATTATTACTATAATAATAAAGGAAAAGAAATGTCTTGGGTGCACGAGCAGTCCCAGCAACCTTCATAGTAAGACGTTCCATAAACGAAATTATATTTTAAGTATATCTATATATAAATGTGTATGTTTTTTTTTTTTTGGACGGCAGGTTGTGCTATGTTTTATTAAAAAAGAAAGATCTTCCCAATCTAAGTGGTTTACTTTATATTTTGCTTTGAATAAGATATCCGCACAATAAGTGATGAATTTTTAACGATAAGTCTTTTCACGAATAAATTATTAGGCACGTCCGAGGAAGCCGTATTCTCAAGCGAGAGCATAACCCCATCCAAAAATTGTGCAATATTTAGAGTTCGCAACCAAACCCTCTTCATACTTGCATGAATCTGTCTAGATAATTCTTTCTGGTCACGGCCGACTGACCGAGGACCCAGCAGCGAATGAACGTCATAGAATAAACAATAATTGAACAATTGTACAATATAAACCAGGGTGACAACCGATGACGCGTATGCAAATTATCAATCAGCATTTCCGTAACGCTACAAACCGAACTCTCGCTTTTTTTTCGCTTTACACTCGAAATTCGCTTACTCCGAATCGACCCAAATTCTCAACGAAGTATACAAATCATGATTTCCGACTGTCAAAAGAAAAAAGATGTGCCGAGAGTCACTTTCGATCAAACTGCTTTGACGATACCGGTTATTGATAAACAATACGCATTTACGCAATATCTATCTGCGTCAAGCGCTGACGCACTAGGGCTAAAATTAGCACCGAGCTCATTGGCTGCCTTGCATTATTGGAAAATTCTGGCACGTCAAAGTATTTGTGTGAAACAATCGATTTTACATTTAAGGAGTCGCCCACTCGGTTCGTACACAGAATCGTCGAGCTCTACGAAGCGAAGGAGGTAAATCCGACGGAACGCAAACGACCCCGAAGTCTAAGCCGAGTCGCAGTTGTTGCTGGCCAATAACTCGACCTATACCTATACTGTTGATCAGTTCAAACGACACAAAAACCACTACAAGACAAATAATTTCATCGTTTGGAGAAACAAGTGTTTATAATTTAACATGATGATCACCATGACTGAAGCACTGGACAGCCTTGCTCAAGTTGCTACGGACCAACTTTTTGGTTTCGACACTGCTAGCCTTCTCACACCTCAGCTAGCCCGTCAAGTCCCTCAACTCAGTGCCGAGGAATTTTCATTCGTACACTCCGGCATGGATGAACCAACCAACATTTTTGGTGAGCCGGTTGATTTCCACGACACTTCTGTTCCAGGTACTTAGTTTAAAAAAAAATAACGGACGTTAAAATCTAACAGCCAGCGAGCGTTCGGTTGCCAATGTCTGTTATGGTCGGAAACGAATCCTCCTACGCGTACCGCCGTGTCGGCGTTTAAAAATAAACTTTTTGCTCCTCATAAGACCGTGGGTAACTTTTTCTATCGAACATTTTAAACAACCATCAGACGCGCTAGCTTCTTTTCGAATCCTTTCATACGACTACGTGTGTAAATAATTCGTCTTCGGCAACTTGATTTCAAATTTATCACTCCCAAATGTTTACGGCCTTGTTTCACTGGATACAAATGTCTTTGATTTGTTTCTAAAAGTAAGAAATTTCCCTCTTAGTTAGGCTAGATCCTACTTATATTTCCTTCGCAACGCTTTTGTTTAATTTATGCTAATTTGCTTTATTTACACTAGTTCGCTAACACTGATTTTTCCTTTCTCGCTCTTTCAGGAGATCTTGACCTGGACTACACTGTACCAGACGTAAAACAAGAAGGAGTAAACCAGTCTATCAAAGCCTGTCAGCAGCGCTTAGCCCATTTCAAAGGGCCAAGTCTACATGATGTGATTTCAGGACCTACTGGATCAACACCGCCACCGAGCGGACACGCTTCCCCTTACAGTTCGCCCGCTCATAATCTCTGGATTCCTGACCGTACAGTTCTTACTCCGTTAATCAGCCAGGCCGGGACTACGCCTTGGAGCTCATTCTTCCAAGACTCAAAGCTTCCCATGTCGCAGGAAGTGAGTTCAGGACAAAACAAGGTACAGAATCCCAATCCACAAGAGCTTCCACAAGAGCAGGTACCAGTGACAACTTCAAACAACACTCAGAACATCTCTGGGCTCCCTAAACTACCAGCACAGACCAACTTTTACCAACGACCCATGCAGCAGCCAGTGAGCTCCACATCGCCAATGTTTATGCAAGCTACAGCTACATTGAATATGAAGTGGCCAATCCTTGGTGGCCCTTCTCCATTTCCTACCAGCATGTCTCCTGATCATACTGCAATGATGGACAAACTGCTCCTGCATACAACACCACCAGCTGATTTTCTTACAATGCCAAGCAAGCCTGTTCAGAGAGGTCGTCCTGCAAAAGCTGGTAACTCTTTATTAAAAGCCAAGCGTAACAACCCCACTGATGGTCGCTCAAGAACACCACCAAGTGAGCGGCCTTATGCTTGCCCAGTGGACACTTGTCCTCGGAGGTTCTCAAGGTCTGATGAACTGACCCGCCACATGCGAACCCACACTGGACAGAAACCATTCCAGTGCCGTATATGCATGAGGAACTTTTCCCGCTCAGACCATCTGACAACTCACATCCGTACTCACACTGGAGAAAAGCCATTTGCCTGCGACACATGTGGTCGACGATTTGCACGATCCGATGAACGCCGTCGCCACATGAAGATCCATTTGAGAGAACAAGCTAAGAAAGAGGAGGAGGCCAGAAAAGCTCTGGCTTCTCAGTCTAATGGAACTGTTTCACCTATTCAGAGCCGGTCTCCTCAATCAACGCCATCACCACTCCAGGTCCCAGTGACCTCAGTGAACTCTTTTTAAAGTGTTTGCCAAAAACACAGCAGTGCTGGCACTGTTAAAGACATTGTTAAAGACATTGCAATATTGAGGAACTCTTAATATGTTGAACACTCAGTGATTCCAAGAACATTTGTGTATATTACTTTAAGGAGAAATTGAAAAGTGGGCTGGTCCTGTGTACAGATTTTCATTACGCAGATTTTTTTCAAGGTACTGCAAGTACCACAATGATGCCTCATGACATATTTTTCATACAAAGAAACACAATGTTACAATACAGCTGGTCTCTGTATTTGTTTCAAACTAACAAGAGTTTCCCAAACACCGTTTTCTGTTTAAGAGAACGGTGCTAATGTTTTGAAAAGAAGTGCTCATTGTTGAACTTCATGTAAAGCTAGTTGTATTTATAAGTTGAGTATATTAAGAATTAGGCTGGTCCTATTATTGTACATATTTTCATGTGCAGATGTTTTTAGGCACTTAGTGTCCCAGTGGGATCCAAAGGGACCTATTTTTCATACAATGAAACTTACAGACAAAAGATACAGCTGGTTTCTGTATACAATTAATCTAAGATATTTTGTGTAAAGATGTTATGTTTTGTCAAATTGTTCTCCTTGGTAAAGTAGAAATAATAATTACTATACATAATTTTTTTCAAAGTAGAAATCAATTTACAAAAATGCATAGCTTTTTTTAATATTTACATGTACTCATATATGGGTAAAACCCAATTGTATAAACATTTATAGATTTTACAACTGTTTATCAAGGAGAATAATTTTTTCAAATGTCAGAGAATATTACAAACAAAGTTAAGTCAAGCTGGTTATTGACTATATAAACTAAGTGCTGGTCACTACAAGATGATAAGAATAAAAGTTGAAAAATTTGAAACGATTTTAGTTCTGATCTTTGTCTCCTCTTAACCAACACCAAGAGCGAACAGATTCAAAACCTTTCCCACTTACCAAGCAATAAGTGATGTTAATATTATTACCAAAGCCCAAGTTATAAACTTGTTTCAGTATGAAAGCAATGATTTCCAATACGGGTTATACTCCCCACCAAAGAAATGATCCAGAACCAAAGAAATGATCACAACAAGTGAACACTGTCTTGTCAACCAACCATTAAGGAGCTAATTAATGCACAAACTTGCCATGTTCTGCAAACAGCTGCATCCAAAGAGGTAGATATTTACAACATACAGTGTGCTGGTGCACAGCTGGCTTTGCACTACTTATCCTCAGCTAGAGTCTGGGGCTTTTTTTGCAAATGACTTTAACCTTCCCTTTTTTGTCATCAGTACAGGTGAGTGCCCACTCAAGCCTATGAGGTTTTACTATTATCATTAATGATGCTGTCTGTTTCAACAAAACCCCTCAACAGTGAAAGTAGCCTGTTTCAGGCTCTCTTCATCTTTTCTCTACAAACTGATATAGGAATTGAAGGAAAGACAAGAGCAAACTGGGGTGAAAATGGAGAATATGTTTTTCTCTGCTCACTTATCTTGTCATGTTTTCCCCAATGTGCTCTGCCTATATCCACAGTAATAAGTTGCCATTGGTTTCACAAGAGTGTAAAATACATTCATTTTCCTCTTATTGGGTGTGTTGCTTTCTTTGCATGAGAACATCCCAATTGGGAGGCAAGGACTCCACCATATGAGGGTTGGGAAGGCTTGTCAGATAATTTGAATTCAACCCCTACAGAGACCAATCTGGGTGTGGCTCGTGATTTGACCCGCAAAAACATACCACTTTAAAACAGGCAGACAGCATTTCTTTTTAATTCTTTCTTTGCATGAAACCCCAAAAGATACCTTGACAGATACAATAGTGGTGTTTCATCCTGAACACCATAACTGAGACCAACCTCTGTGATTCACACCTCTAAGTAAGACAACAAGCATCCTCATCCTTTCCACATGGGAGTCCTCATCCCTCCCTGGGAGGACATAAGGCTTATAGTCTTATGTTGTGGAATTTACATATACCAAGGGTCTAGATTAGCACATTATGTGAAATGAAGAGAATCGAAAGGGACTTACCATTCTAACACTGTCAGTTTTACTGATATTCCAGGTATCCTGTTTGGTTTTTCTGAAAGAAAAGAAGGCCAGAGACTAGGAAAAAAAAAAAAAAAGAAAGATAAAATCACTCAAGATAAAATCACTCAAGAAAATCACTACATATCTACAAGGGATTACCCAAAAAAGTATAGCAAAGATATCAGTAAAGTCAGCTGTTGTTGTTAATTTGCCAGCTAGAGAGTTCTTTTGTTTCATTTCCTGGAAATTTAAACAACAAAAAAATTGTTTGTAAACAAATATCTTCCCTGGCTATAATTATTAAACCGTCAAGATCCCTATCAAATTTGTGAACCATAATTTATAGTAAATCTTAGGTATTGCACATTGTACAACATTTCTTAAGTGTTTAAAAATAATTCTGATGCAGACACACTCTGTTACTTGTTTGACGTTTTCTACGTATCAGCCATGCCCTTTTGGCCATCTTGCAGTGACAATGTCAACCTCAGTGAAATCTCTGTCAACCTTGCCCCTGTTTTAGGCACCATTCTTTTCAATTAACAGTCACTCACTCGCCCCGTTAAGTTAAATGGCTGCTTTTTCTTCTCGTTAGGTATACACTGATATTGGAAATTTCCAGTTAATTGAATAAAAATTTGAGAAGAAACGTATTTAAAATGGCGGCACACTGTTCTCAGACCAACCAACACCGAATATTTCGTCCATTACTTTCAATGAAAACTCAATTCACTGGATATTTCCATTGCCATTTTACCCAGAGCTTTACAAAAATTGTTTGGTGTGTCGAGAAAGAACTTCTGCAAGTAATAACCCATAGCTATACATGTAGCTATTAATTGTGGAAAATCTTCCTCAAATGTCAAAGTTGTGAAGACCTTGAGTTACCTTGGTCATGGGGAGTATCCATGCCTTAGTCTGGCTACGAAGTTCAACACTCACTCTTTTTTAGTAGACTGCTGTCCTATTCCTCAGCTAAAGGTAATCATCCGCTGAGTTAAACGATATTAAAGACGATGATAAACTTCACCAGATATAAAATCAAAGGGAAAAAAAATAAATAAGTAAAAACCGCTTGCTCCCATCAGCTCGTTAGTCACACAGATGTACAGGATCTCGCGACTCGTTTTCGAAGTAGCCAATCAAAACACAGAATACATCGATTATTTGCCGCCAAATATAGCACCTGATCCGATGCATGTTATTATGCTGTGATCGCCATGTTGGCAAAGCTGTTGATAGTGCTGTTGAGTTATCTCCTTTTGGCCTTTCTTGTTGCTCGGATCTTCGAAATTTCATCGACATGGTTAAAAGCGGGGTGTTTAGCCAGTCAGCTTTTAAATCCGTTCGCTCTAAGCGTGAGAAAACTGAAGGCGATCTTGGAACAACGGGGCGTGAGTTACACTGGCTTGGTGGAGAAGAAAGAGCTTGCCGAGTTGGTTGAGGCTTGTGGTGCGGTGACGGAGGCTGAAAACTGCTCTCTTGTCACCGAAAATTCTGGAGACGACAAAGAAGAAAGCGACGAGTTGCAGTTCACCGGAGCATCTCACTTCTTTGAAGAAGTGGAAGACACGAAAGCGGGGACTTGGTTGGTTGATGTCATACCCCAGGGTCATACTTCTCTGCTCCGTAGAAAGCAGTGGGTAGCGCTTAAAAGAAAGATATCTCGATTTGGCATTCGAATAGGAACGTTTAATTGTGAAAACGGCCTTAGACTGTGCAAAAAATACGGCTGGCACGAGCCATCCCTTGTCATTTCAATGCCCCAGGGAAATCAACCCAAGGGTAACGTCATTTTAAAAACATACGATTCGAAACCGTCGGTTGAACTTGTGTTTAAATGGATAAACACACAGCTGTCATCCAAGATTGCAATGTTTGACAGCGTAGAAGAATTTACTGGCACATTTAAAGCAAGATTGAAGGAAAATCCCGTCTATGTTGTGCTATTTTCTACCTTGCCAGATCCTCCTTTGTATCTTGGTTCACTGTCAGTTCACTTCACAGGAAGGGTTCGATTCGGACACGTACATATACACGATTGGATGACAAAAAGACATATCTTTAAGAAATACAACATGGATAATTTCCCTAGCCTTATGATATTTACACCGGAGGGGAATTTGACTTACGGCCACAGAAAAGGAGAATGGATAACATACCGCCCGCTGGATCTATTTTTGAGAACGATACATCCAGAGGTGAATGATGTTTTTGTGACAGTTCTGCTGGTTGTGAATATGAGCTGTTTTATGGGATTGTTCCTAATGAATGGAGGTATACTGAAAAGATTGATCCACTTTGTATGGCTTCTGATATTCTACAACACCAGTCTAATAATACTGTGCCTGCCAGTTCTTGCACTGTTCCAACTGCCATTCCTGACCCCAATTCTGGATTTGACTCTCAAGTACTGCAGATATGCCATGACATCTGATGTTGCAGCCATCCTGAGGGATTACATATGTTTGGGTTTACAACACAGGGGGCTTGTATTTGGTGGATATGTCATGTATGGCATGCTGATACGATGGATTCAAGTAAGGATTAATGGTTACTTTGGCCTGGAGAGTGAAAACAACAATGTTACTTCAATATCTGAATGGTTTGCTCAAGATCTATACTACCTAACAAATGCTGTTCAAACATTTCCCTCCCTGAGACAACCACGAGTTGACTACAGTGCCTCAGGTCTCGAAGATGGATTTGAGCTCCTTGTGCGACGCCTTGCTGTCCCTGAATTGTGGCTTCGCCCAATAATTCCCACTGAATATATCAACAGCCTGCCAGTGTGGAAGTTCTGCTGTTCTCAGGTAAACCAATGCTGTGACACAAAACATGAGGATTGCACAAAAAAGCATGTGCTTGGCAGCACTTGCTGCCAAGAATCTCCAAAACCAGCTGGAATGCTAGTGGGACATGACTGTGCAATATGTCTGGAGGACTTCAAAAAAGGATGCTTTTTACTTGGTTTGCCCTGTGGTCATTGTTACCATCAAAAGTGTATTGAAGTATGGTTATGCGGAGGACATACCAGTGGTCATTACTGTTGCCCTGTTTGTCGTTGGCCAGCTTACAAGCGAAAACCACTAGCACTGGAAACCAATCTCTCAAGGGATCAATCTCAAAGAAACACCTAGCTGAATTCATCCTTTTACTGTGTTACCTTTATGTTACAGTTGTCCTTAGAACTACATTAACAACATTAGTTAACATGACAAAAACAAAATTTTTATTTCTGATAAATTTGTTTTAACCTCTATTTTTCAGCACAAGGGTTGTAGAAGTAATATATCAAACATGAGAGACAGTGTTTCATCTGGATATCCAAACACTGAGAAGAGAGTTGAAAATACGACATGCAGCGGAGTATTTTTGACGAACTTTAAGGTGTTTGGATAGCCAATGAAACACTGTCTTGAGTGTTTGATATATCTTCTCAATCGAAACAAAAACTAAGGAATAAACGGAGAAGTAAAATCGTCAAAATCTATGCTAATTAAGACCGGGTATCCAAACCTCCTTCACGGTTGTGATTTTCTTTGTTTTAACTTGATGAATTATTAATGAGTTTGAGAAGTAACTTGAGAGGTATCACTCTTGAAGTTTGCATTTTCTGTTGAGAGGGTTGCAAAGGGTTTTTGCTTGACACATGAGAGCAAAAATTAGAGTAAAACACATGAAAAACAATGAAAAGGTGTATATGATTTGTACATATGGAAAAAAAAAACCCTGTTGTTATACATGTAAGTAGCTGAAAGTATAGGTGGTGTGTGAATTTGTGTGAAATTCAATCACTCTCCCCCTTTGCTACCCTCCCTGGTGCTTGCAGGGCCATGGCCAATAACAGGCAAACTGAGGCACTTTCCTCAGTCTTTTTTTGTTGTTCATAGTCATCATAAACACCCTAAATACCTAGGAAGAGAATTTAACCAGGGACATTCATAATTTGCCTCAGTCATAATTGTTTTCTGCCTACAGCCCTCTGTTGTGATAATTTGCTGTGGTACAGTGCATTTGTGGAAATTTCACTATACATGTGTAAACTTACACTATATTTAGGCTTTACCATGTCTTTTCAGATATTAGTTTATTCTGTACAAGGGGAACTCTGTTTTTGAGCTTTTTTTTGTCTGTACGGGTTATTGACCAAGTGTGAGGTCAAGATGGCTGGACATTGGCCAAGTTCTTTTTTTGCATGTTTATGGACCGAGACGGAGTCGAGGTCCATAAACTCGCAAAAAAAAGAACGAGGCCAATGTCCAGCCATTTTGACCGAACAAGCTTGGTCAATAAAGGATTTATTATATGGCTTTTGGGGAAATTTTTCTTGCGGGACACGGCGGGTAGTCCCGAGCGGGCAAGATAGCTCCATCTTGCCAGCTCGGGTAGCCAATCACAGCGCAGGATTTGATTCATCTTGCCCGCTCACAGAGCTAGCCATATAATAATTGTGTGTATGGCCACGGTTTCCCTTATACATTCTTTTGTACCACACTCTAAGGCCTATAAAGAAAAAGTAGGAGCTACTTTATGGTTGTGCGCATGGGAGAAGCACAATTCATGGTTTTCTAATGGTTAGCAAGTTAGACTCAGTATCAAGAGAGTTGGATGTGAATTAGGGAACATTTTGAAGGGAAATTTAAAAATCCTGCCCTGGCTTTCATATTCTTTGTGCAGCTATTTTAATTTAGGTGCCCAGCCTTGTCAGACATCCGAGATTAGAGTGGAAAAATTTGAACAATCTCCTATACAGGTCTCACTTAACATAGTCTCTGATTGGTACAACCAATGGTTGTAGTGAACATAATTGTCAGTAAGGTCAAAAATCGAATTTCCCAGGTTCAATCTCAGATGGCTCTCTTTGGTAGTGAATTAGGACGTGTGGCACTGGAAAAAAAAACCTATGTTGTCAGGCAAAGGCTCACTAGAGATGCCCCAAAAGTGGTACAATTGTCTGCACTGTCAAATAAAATTGTAGAAATCTGGGGTATGTAGATAGCGTCCATGATTTCTTTTAGGACCAACAGTATTTACTAATTTTGACCAATACTGGAAAATTGATAGTTTTCAAATAAAATACAAATGGGCCTACCATAGTGTTGACCTCAAGCTTCTTTTACTACTAGTGTTAGGTGTGATGATAATTATTGTATCATTATAAATTATAACCGTTGAAGTCTTTGGATTAAACCCTTCATTGCCACAACCATTTCTGTTCCATATATATAAAAAAATGACAATGGAACTTTACCAGCCGCTAACTTTGTAAATAACTGAATATAGCCTCTGCTGGTCAGTGATCATTTGCATTTGCAAAGTGTTACCACTGCCCCCATTGTCTCTGCCTCTGGGTTTAAGGCCAATCAAACCATCAGTATACCACTGTACTAGGTCCAAGAGTGTTTTTCTCTAGTGCTGTTCTCTCAAATGGCCTCTCCCAAAATGTGGAATATGTTACTACTGCTATTACTATCTGGAATCTCGAATTCCATAAATCAAAGAAAGCTAGTTCTTCAAATGAGCAAAAGTGGCATTGAATAGTTTGTCCCTGTAAAACTGCTGTGAAACTCGGAAAACTGTGAACGCCAGAAATATATATGGAATGTTATTGTGCAGCAAGGAAAAGGCTAATTAGGTGTGAGAAAACAAAACTGAAAACAGCTTTTTTGTTTATGGTCTTGAACTTTACTGTGATTGCTCAGTACACAATTGACCTGTCACAATCAAATCAAAGGGTTAACAGTTTTTTTTTACTGTCACAGTCTGTGATGAGGTGAATTTTTAAAAAATGGCATCAAATTTCACCTCTTGAAACACGGCCTCCCCGCCTGTCAAAATTTATGCAACCGGTATTTCTAGAGAAGGCTATGGTTACGAGAATTTAAACTTAAGTTCATCATAATTTGATTCTAAGCACCCTGAGAGCAACTAAAACCAGTTTTATAGAGGACAGGGTCTCGGTCCGAGGCAGCCAGCTGTGCCTCAATGGTTACACCTCTCATTAATTCCGATATCCAACATAGGCTAAGTAGGTTTGTTTTTCCATGAAGCCAATATAATATTTTGGAACAAAATTGCAGTGGAAACAAATTGCTGTGAAAGAATGAATGAATCCTCGTCATTTTTCACCTTACTATATTGTAATCATTTTGAGTAAATGAAAATCAACAAGCCATGGAATGGCAACAGTTTTCTGTAGAGTAAAGATTCCCACTTTTTTGGCTGACCTGCCCACATTCCTTAGTGTTGTTGTGAGTTGACTGTTATTGAAGTTCAAACTAAAGGTGGGAAAGGGAAAGAAGCAGTTGAATGTGTTAAAAATACTTAAACACATTTATCAGCTTTTTCCCTTTCCATTCATTTGGGTTGGATTCACATCTTCTATCCATTGCTACACTTTGCTTTTAAAAACAGTCAGTCTAAATTACTAAAGTTTCGTCTAAAACTATACACTTTATTTCATGTAATTACACTGCATACAGGTGTAAATGAATGCTTGATCCAATGTAAATTCCATCAAACATATAAAATATACTTTTCTCTCTTTTACTTATCATTATTATTTTTTTTTTCATGGCATCCTCGCATCACTTTTTTCCTGACTTTACCAGTTCTTGTTACATCTTGTGTTCTATTAATTTTTTTAGCATAGATTAATGCTGCAATGGAACTTGCATTGTTGCTGCATCAAACAATGAACAAACTCTGTCACGTGTACTAAGTACTTGTCATGTCTGATTCTATAATGCAAATGTTATAAACATTGTTTGTCCTAATTCACTCATTTTCAGTTGTAAACATGTTTGCAGCCACAGCTGTCAAATGAAATTTTCCCTTATATTTATCAATTGAGAAGCCACAACGTTTGTCAACCTCAGCTTCGCTGCCCAAATCTTCCTGTTGTTTGAAGACAAACAAGTAGTACCTATGGGGACCAGACCCTTTAGGTGGAGTAGGTGGATTGTAATCTGCAATGAGAGAACAACATAAATGATACACTGATAGCTGATCTCTACGACAAAACCTTCCACACCTGGTTATCTACATATCATGATCAAAGCAAAAAGTTCACCCTAAGCAGGCCACATACTGTACAAAATCAAACCCTTTGAAAGGGGACATCACAGATGACCTATGATGTATAGGCTGAGAAGCATGTACCTCTATATATCCTATTTTAAATCAAACTGAAAAGCACACACACATTTCAAAACAATACAACTTAACCACATGAATCGTTTCTACCTGTGAAAGTAGAACCTGATCCAATACTTCCTTCCTTTAGGTCGTCTCCCTAAAGTAAGATAGCACCAAACAGTTACAAAAATGACAATTGTCACAGTCTATTTTCCCATTTCTATGAACTAACCAGATGCAAGTAAACCTTATTGTCAAAAATGGTGATTGAGTGCAACAAAGCTCTTGAAAAGAATGTATGCTGATCTCACTGCAAGTGTTCACTCTAAAAACCATATGTGGTGGGATGGTTTAGGGTGCTAGTGTTGTAATCTGGAGGTCCCGGGTTCAAGGCCTCCACCCTGCCACTGGCGGAATTTGTTTCTCGGTAGTCTCGAATTCAAATCCAGAGTCACTCTTTTAGGGGTGGGAAATGGTAAATGCGAGACTTTGCGAGATGGTGAGACAGGCATTTTTCTTTGTGAACCCGAGACATTTTGACTTTTTAGATTGCAAGACCGAGACTTCAAAGTGTTTTGAGTGTGAGCGCGAGACGTTCAGACTCTAACCTGCAGAACAGGTGGATTAGCAGGCTCTCACCAGGGCGCTTATATGTACCTGGACTTTTTCTGCCCTGCTCTCACGCTTCGCGCACGTGCTCGTGTATCACGCTAGAATCCGCTAATCCAGCTGTTCTGCAGACTATTCAGACTCTTAAAATTCGAGCCCCAGATTTAGTTGAGAGCTAGAATGAGCTTGTACAGCCTTAAGCCAGCTTCTTGGAACTGACTGGAACTGGAAATTTGATTATAACACACTATGTTATGATACCCTAGAGAAAAAAAACTGTTTTTCTGGCGCCAAAACGGACATTGCGGTAGGTTTTGTACCTTTTTGTGGAATTAAGACAATAAGGAGAAGTTAGGATTAACTTTTTCTCACAAAATTTTTAAGTTGCTTCATTGAAATTCCATATCAAGTGAAGAGAAGACGTCATTTATAAAAACAGATAAAGGAACGAATTGGGACTTCTAGACCCAGTTCTTACAAAGACAACAAAACATTCCCTCACCCTCCTTAAATGCCAGACACCATACACTACTTTTACGGCAGAATTCAATGTAATCATTGATCCAGTCATGCTTGAAAACATGGCACTTTGATGGCAACTGCCTGCTTATTTCACTTTAAATGCATATTTTTTAAGACTTCTGAGCGTTTACAGGCGGTAATAAGTGCTCTTACAAGCGGTAAATTTTACTGGTTGCCGCCTGATAAGGAGAACCCTGAATTTTACGAGACCCTTTTAATACATTCAGGTGCCACTGTGTCTGGGAACTTCAAGTGATGTTAAATTCCATGTTAGAGTGAATAAATCTAGGGGAAGACAAAAGATGGTACTAAGAATGAACTGCATTTTAATATACAATAATGTCACTAACTTCAATGTTGCCAAGAATCCAATGAAGCCAACTCTGACATGTAGGGTTGCCTCTAGAGGGTGCATCAGGGTCCACCATCATTATTAAATACTTCCCATCAGATTCCTGAGAACAAGTTTCAAAAGATTTAAGGGCACATTTAAATGACAGGTATTTTTTGATTAAGAAATAAAAAACAATTTTCTGTGTTTTTATCAAGTTTATAGCTCAACACAAGAAGACGTTTGGGAGAAGGATAACATGCTGCGGGAACAAAAGCTGTAAAGGAAATGTTTCCAAAAGATGTGTGATACTGCCGGTAAATTAGATATAAGGCTCAAAAGGCTCTTAATAGTGTCAAATATTCCAAATAGATTACCAGTGAACATTTGACACTTTTAAGGTAATTCCTCCGAAATAAAAGTGACAATAGATTTTTGTCCAAACTTTGTCCACTGAATATTTGTCATAAGATAACTTCAATTTTGAAATAAAAAGGGGGGGTGCCCATGCTCATTAAGGAGCAGTGAGGCATTGAAAATGCCCCATTTTGGCATTATTTAATGCTTATTATAAGAACGCATTCCCAGTAATATTATTGTAACATCTTTGTGAGCCCAGACTCATAAGAACACGCATTAAACTACAGTCAGTACAATGTGTTGGACACAAATAAACATTTTAAGTTTGATTCAGACAGAAAGCTAAATCCTTGATTAAAAATTTGAACTAAATTTCTTGACATGGTTACCGACTGCAAAATAGAAAAGACCACAGTGCATCTGCTATTTTTCTTATTTATTCAATTTTCAGCAATAGAAATTAGATCAGTCTTTTCTCACGCAAAGCTTATGATCAGTTGATTACAATGACTGGAAAAAAACATTGGGGTGCCCGTGCTCGTTGTTGAGCTAGAACCATTTTTCAAGTGACAGAACTCAATATCAAAGCAAATCTGTCATGTTTTCAATGTGCGCGTGCACAAGTGCACGCTAATGACACCATAAATTATACGCAGTAAGGATGCGCAATGCAAATGTGAGGAATGACCTTAAGAGCCTTTCAAGCCTTGTATCTAATAAATCCTTTATCGACCAAGCTTGTTCGATGAAGACAGCCGGATATTGGCCTTGTTCCTTTTTGCCAGTTTATGGACCTGATGACTTTGTTAAGGTTTATAAAATGTTTAAAACAAAAAAAGAAACAAACAAATTGGGCCAACATTAAGCCATCTCAACCTCCTGCTTGGTCAATAACCTATAAATATTCTATACTCGTCACCTGTTAGCCTTTACCCATTACCTGTTTATCACTACCAGTACTTGTAATAAATACCTGGCATAAACCTAAGATGCAATACATTGTTAACATAGATGTAAGTCTACTTCTTACAAATAATCTGGTATTATTGACATTTAGGGTTCTATAGTACGAGGAGGGTCATACAGGGGGGGTCTTGGGCACAGTTCACGAATGGAAAAAATAGAGGATCACGAATCACCGATATAAAAATTTTGTTTTCCCGAATCACAAAAATAAGCAAGTAAGATACTCTTTTTAACGACCTGTTCTTACACTAGAAGCAGTGTTTGAAGAAAGATTGCAAATCGCATATCTAAGTCACTCTCGATAGATGACTCAAACCGTTCGGAGAAATTGCATCCAAAAATCACGTACAGTGTAGACTAGAGTGGTAAAATCACAAATATCCGTTAATAATTCAGGTTCTTCACGGGTCACGCAATACCTTCAGGTCATGAGTCACAAAGAATAATAATTTCCCAAATTCACATTCCACGGAAAATAAAATCAGCTAAGCATGCATCATGAGAATACCCCTGTACAACCCTCTACAAGCTACAAAGAGAAGATACATTCCAGTGGGTCAATAATCAAAGAGACTCTCATGTGATTGGGGTGGGGATGTTTGACATCTCATTTAAGGGTATAAAGTCAGGATTTTGGTCCTGTAGAATGTTCAGGACTGGATGCACAATATGTTTACGCAAAAAGGTCTCTTTCAGTTGACCAAAGAAAAAAAAAATGGAATCATAATGTATTGATAGCAAGTTTAGACCTACATGGTATTAAATCTTTTAAATTTATTAATAGATGAAGCAATTGGTTACAACACCTTCATTGTTATTAACATTACTATAGGTTTCATTTAAGTGTTCCATTCCCCGATTCCAGAGGTTTGCTCTCTTACAAATATTAATATTTTCTCTGTCAAATTTGAACCAAAAAGTGGCGAGTCAAAGAGTTGCAAAGTGATGAGCAAGAGAACTTTTGTCGCGGCTGGACATGATTCTAAATACCATGCTGGAATGAGAGTCACAATGATCTGACTCTTTGGACTCTGATTGGTAAATTTTTTTTAAAAACCACAAAAAACAATGAGCTAAGTAATGTTCACACCTGGCTCTGTGCCAATAGATTATCTCTTAACATTGATAAGTCAAACTTTGTAATATTCCATCCACCACAAAAGAATGTACAAAGCCTTAATTCTTGTCTCAAAATTAATGATAAGCAATTAAAAAGAGAATACTGTATCAAATACTTGGGCATTATGATAGACATTATGATAGACATTATGATAGAAGTTCAGGAGAAGTATTGGAATTCGTAGCACAATCCGGTATTATGTAAGTCAAGAAATTTTATTGACTTTATATTATGGCTTAGTATATCCTTTTCTGATTTATGGACTGATTGCCTGGGGTAATACTTATGAGTCTACTCTAAATCCAATTTTTATCTTACAAAAAAAAGCAGTACGGGTGATGACATTCTCTAGCTTTGATCATCAACTCTAGTCAGCTATTCAAGTCTCTGGAGATCATTAAAATTTCTGATCTCGTTACCTTCGTCATTGCCACTTTCATGTATAAATTTCATAATCAATTATTGTTACCCTCTGTCTTCTAGTCCTTCTTCACTAAGTTAGATACCGTCCACAGATACAATACCAGGCATTCTGCAAAACAGTCTTACTATCCTCTCAAAGCAAGAACAAATTATGGAAAATTTAATATTCAATTTCAGGGCCCTAAGATATGGAATGCTATTGATTATGATATAAAGCACTTGCCAATTTCATCATTCAAAGTTAAACTGAAACAGAGCTTTCTCCAAAGCTACTAGTCAATTCTCTTTTTTTTTTCACATTAAGATATTATCACTGTTTTTGCAACGCCTTACCATTATTTATCTGATATTCTTCATTGTTCAGTTCAAATATATATTTTTTTATTTAAGGTAATAGATTACGCATGTAATTTCAGCTTGTTTTCTTCTTTACTTTCTGGTATATATTATATTTTGTATGTGTGTCCGGCCAAAATTTGACTAACCAATTTGTAAACTGGCAACCCGGCATTTTTAACCTAGTGGTTATTTCGGGTTGCCTGAACCCTAATTTTTAGCAATATTTTATATATTTCTGTATTAATTAATGAAAAAAGGGTAATAAAGAGGATGTTGTTGTTATGAGTTTCATTCGCAAGATTCATTTGTCATGGGAGTCCCAACGCCCGATTCTGGGGCATAAGCTCTCCCAAAATAAATTACTACAAGTTTTGCTTCATATAAATTAGATTTGTCGAGTCAGGTGACTGACCTTGATGGGTTTTTTACATTCTATAATTCATCACAGGCTTTTAAAATGAAGGTCCATTTTCATTACAAACCCTTACCGCATCTGAATACTTCACCATCGGGGCTGTCCTTTTGAAGGAATCTTTGAACTCCTGTAACGGTACGTAGTCGCCGCAGGTTACAGATTCCTTGAGATTCTCAGTCTCAAATGTAACCTCAAATTTGTCTAATGTTAATGGACTTAATGGGAAATCATCGCCAAAAGGTTCGCATTTGTTCTGAGAGTAGTGGACAAGCGAAAAGCCCAAAAGCAGAGCGATAAACACCCCACGTTTACAACGCGCCATCTTTGTAACTGATCACGTGACACGATGTCAAAAAAAAAAAAACAAAAAAAACAGTACATTCAAACTCGTATCCAGATCTCCTTTGTCGAGGCGCTATCCTCAGTGCGTCGGAGAAATTTGAAAAAACGCAGGCTTTTATTTCTACTGTTACGTTAGGTCTACCGTCCGCACTTATCCGTCACGAAAACGGTGGAATTTGAAAACAGCGGTTTTTCGTTTTCATTTTGGAAAACGAACTTTAGAAAATGATGTCGACACGACAATCTGGTGATTTACCTGCCCGAGCTTTCCTCAAACACAATGCAAATCCGAAATTGCTGTACGTCAAGAGAATAATCTGTTGTGTACATACGATGCTAAAAGTATGGGTTTGAGCCGTTTCCGTCTGAAATAGGGTATACTTTGCACTCTTTTCTGGAATTGGTTAGGTTGTTTATAGGAAACTGACTTTTCTCCATTAAAATCAGGAAATTTGAAGCCCTTCCCAAATATCTACCCAGATGGAATCCTTTCCTGGTTGGCTAAGATCATGTCTTAGAGACAAACAAATGTTTCCAGAGGTCTGAAACTACGGTATCGAAAATCACGTATTTTCGTCTGATATAAAGAAACCCTTAGGGAACCCCTCAGGGGTACGGTGACCAATTTAGCTGGGATTCAGGGGTCAGCTTTTTTGTTAAAAAAAAATATCGCGCCCGAAAGCCGAAACGTTTTCACTCCCTTTGTAGCTTTGTAGCTTGTGTCAATATAAATGGAAAATTGTTTTTAGCTCTGTATTTATTATTTTATATGCATACATTTCAATTAATGTTTTTAGTTCAGTAGTAGACCCCACAAGCTTTGTAGCCTTAACTCTTATCACGTCGAAATAAAGGTTTTAGCGGAGCTCCTGCGCGCCGAAGGCGCGCGAACGGAACCCCATACCTTAGAAAATTTGGTAACCCATCGATCTGACAAATTTTGGTTGTCACGTGACGGTCCGTACGTACGTACGTCCGTCCGTACGCTAATATCTTAAAAACTAAGAGATTAACACCATTACCATAGCTACGTCTTTGATTTTGGGCGTCCACTCTATTGTTAATTGACAGCTGTCACAACAAGCTATCCGCTGACCAGTATCACGTGACTATATCGCGGGCTCGAGAGCTCATCGAGGTTGCGTGTTTTTTAAAGTTGACCGTTGACCAGTTACTGGTTTGCCGATTGGATCGTGGGCTCAAGTCACGTTATTTCTCTGGGGGAGAAAGAAGGAGTACTCGCAAAGGCAAAATTTCGGCGCAAATTAACCCCTGGCGCGTTGTTGACTTTTCTTTTGACATATTCCTTGTACAATCGTCTCTTGGAAAGTCCCTGATATATTGCGTACGTAATTTCTCCAATCTTTGTTAGGATTGTTGGGTATAGTTTGTTAAAATTTAACTGGAAAAAATAGAAAAACCACACGATGAACAATTACATGCTCACAAATGATCATTTTTTGAGTTTCTGACCCAAGAAAAAATAATTCTCTTTCCTTTATCGTCAGTTATTGCAATCAGGAGCTCCGCTTTTAGGCTTGGTTAAATCTATATACTATGTTTATGTTTATATATGTTACTCCCCCTGCCCCTTGTCGGAGTAACGAAAGCGTTCACCTAACTTCGAGTTTGATTTTGATTAATTAGTTACAGAGTCTCGAGTTCAACATACGACTCAGACGTCCGCCATTTTAATTAGTACACATCACATACAAACGATGTATATGAGAACTTCAAACATGGCTATCATAGTGTAAATGAGTCTGAGACGACAAGTCACATTGTCCCTATGTCAAAATGAGTTCGCTGATGACAACAACGTTCTGGTATTCCGACCGGAACATATTCATGGCCACTGGCTTGAGCTGAAAATCTTGAATGAAAGCGTCTATGTTAAATCCACACCTGTTAGCAATATGAATTCCATCCACCAGCCTTTCCTTCTGTTCGAACACGAAGAAGTAAAAGCGATGTATTCCTTGCCCTGGCTGAGGGTTGGGTGGATTGTATTCTAAGAAACAAGAGAAACAGATCGCAACTTTAACATGAGCGTTTAGTCTTCTATTCCACACGACTCTTTTCCAAACCTCTTTGTAAGGCTCTGTTGTCTTCTTGTTAGCCAGGGGAAGGGAAAGAGAAGGTGTCTGGGAACTGCGTTGCTCCTTTCTAGCTTTTTCATCGTTTTTTTTACCTTCGCCCCTGAACTGTTGTCTCCGAAGTTGAAGTAAAGCAGTGATAACTGCGAGCAGGCACCCATTACTAGGAGCGTGCAATTCCCATAATAATTAATTAAGCCTATATCACGGCTTTTTTTACAGACCGGTCTATTTTTAGGCTTCTTTTTCCGCGACATACATGAGCGCGCATCATGATCAGAAAAGAAAAAAATCTTTGTTTTTCTTTTTAATCCCGCGGTGAAATGATGACGTCAGGTAAAAATTATGTCTGTGCTTGTGATTGGTCACTGAAGTTCCAGAGGGGGTCTGAATTCGCGATAATTTCAAACTAAAAATAGATCGCTCTGTGAAAACGCCGTGACAGGAATAAGGGTAGTTGCGCGCTCCTAGTAATGAGCTCCTGCTGCCAGACAATAAACATGCGAAAATCCAACGGGGAACACTCGCTACCTAGCTAGCAAGGGTCACACTTTCTTGCTTTGCTCGCTCTGCACCTCCACTTAAGATCTTGTACAAGGTTTCTCGCGGCTCAAAATATATACTGACCTCCGTAGATATTTCCTCCTCGAATCCTGCCAAAGGCCAAATGCTTACCCTAGAAGGTTGAATGGAAGTTTCAGAAGGCATAAGATAAATATTTGTAATCCAAGTTGATTGGTTCACTGTACTGTTTGTGTCCTTCGTGATTGGCTAGAGTGATTACTTTGCTGTTTATTTTACGACACTCCATTGAAAACCGCTCGAAAAGCTAGTCTAAATCAGAGACGTAGCTTTCCTACTCGAATCTCAAATGTCCTCATTTGGGCGTTCAAAAGCACCAGAAATATTAAGTTCGACCCAACTAAAGAAGAGTGCAACCTGGGCACAAGACTATATAGGTGTAGAGTCTGGTGGTATAAGACACCTCCAAACTGACTAATTATTACTCACCTTGAGTCGACCTCAGATATATGAAACTTCACTAACCTTAACATTGCCGAAAATAAAGTGAACCCAATGGCGACATAGCGGATTGGTAAATGAGGGTGTATCCGGGTCCAACATTGCAACTAGGTACATCGTTTCATTGTCCTGAGATGATAAAAAAAGGTGCTGCAAAGATATAGCTCATTATACTTGACAATCATAAATACGTCATAGATTCATAAATCTTTCCTCGTTTCAATTTAAGTGTTTTTGTTTTTCATGCGTCCGAATCATTGCCAAAACAAAATGTCAACATTACACGATTGCAGACTGACAGAGTCTATTTTGCATGTACAAAGTTAAGGGTATTTATGCTTGCAAATATCATGAAACCAGTAAAAATCGGCGGACCACTACATGTACGTCATGCAAATATCAATGGCTTGGGGGAGGGGTGGAAGGCTGACGGCAGGCATAGGTGGGTCCCTGCGCTAGTTTGACAGTAAACATCTGTATACATCTGCGCATGACCGGAAAGTTTCTAACATATTTTCAATGTCATTTAGTAATTCTTTTGACCATCCACTAATGCTATGCATGGAATGTGGTATTGCAAAAGAAGATTACAAGCTAGCCGATTCCCATCCCTTTCAGTGCTGAACAATGTTATAGGTGTATTTATAGTGCGAACCAAGAGAGCGGCCGCCGACGACTTCGGGCAGTCGTACACCGCCATAATACTAACCAGTGTGCGTACCTCTGAAAACCTCACTATTGGAATCTCTGTGTTCACCTCATCTATAGATACCACCATACCGCAGTTTCTCGAGTCAAACATCCTCTCGCCAATAAGCACTTCTGCAAAAGGCAGCCTTCTTCCGTCGTAGATAAAATCTTCACAAGGGTCTTCCTCGTTAAAATACCTATCATCAGGAAGTAAAGAGGCCTTCAGGGTCGAAAAAACAGTAAAGGCGACGAGGAGAACACAAAAGGAAGCCATCTTGCCTCAAACCCGACACTATCTTTTGTCTAGGACTAAATATTCACATTTCTCTCGTGCAAGTGCCGTGAGAGAAGGGAGCTGAAGCGACCCCCCACGGCAACGGCAAAGAGAACGCTACCAAACAAAAGGTTTAATGAGCAGAACAACGGCCGTGCACGTGCGTTATAAATCTTTGCACATTTCTTTGTCGTCCTCTGCAAAGCAAGAACGTGAAATGACCAAGTTCTGCGTACTCTGAGGAATGCGAACGACGACAGCTAATTTTTCGTATTTTTATTCCCTATTTTCCAATTGCCCATAATTCATTCTATTTGTCCCCCAAATTTTGCAGAAACTATTGTTGTGAAGTGCTCTGGGCGGGCAATATGCAATGGGCACTCTATTGGAAAACAGCGAATTTGGAATTTAACACTGTCATTAATTGCCTATTTAGCTTAAGCAATTTTTATAGCCATTTCCGTACGGAACAGATCGAGGCAATCGCGAAATTCGAAGGCAAAACACAAATTCATTTTTCATTTCCAAGGTGTTGTCTTCGGGGTCGCCGTCGTCATTACTCAAGCTTCCTTGGAACTACGGCAATGCAGCAATTACCACGGTGATTCATTTTAATTTTTTCAGATATAACTGCAGTAACAAAAAATCCATTTATACTCTAATCACCCTGAAACGATTATAAAATATTTTGTAACTAATCTTAATAAACACAAACACAGCATCGGGGGCGGGCATCTCGTTTATTGATGCCCGCTTTCGAAAATAAAGAAAGAGAACAAAGGAATCTAAGTGTGCAAATTTCTAGACACTGAAAGTAAAGATTCTAACCTATCGTAATATAGCTGTGGCTAGTCGTCCTTAGTTCGATCAGTCTTCTATCTGCCGTGACATAAAAAGTGTAGATTGCTGATGCCTGCTCCTTAGCGGCCCATGTTCTTAAGCTATGTAGATCAGTTAAACAAGTGTATAAGATATCCTAGTTCCGCAAACGCATGCCAAGTCTAAAACTTTATTTTAATACGAATTTTTTGAGAGCAAAATATGCTACATCTCCGAAGAAAATAAATTCATAAAATTAAAACTAAAAATTTCATATAATAAACATCTGTTTTGCTCTTACATATATAAATCTTGACAAATGCATCGCAAAAACTAACGTTACAGCAACGAAGGCTAGCTAACTCGTTGCCGCGGAGAAAAGCCCACTAGGCAGTCACGCAAATTGCGGCTAAGCGAAGATTAGCAGGATTAGCCTTGGCGCCCGCAAACCTATTATATATCCTCAAGATCATCTCGGGAGTAACAGCGCCCCCCTTTTTATGGAAACAGGTTTTGCAAGCTCAATTTTAGCCGCCTCGAGAAAACTTCTATCACAAGTCAAATCACAAGTCGGAAAGCCATACGATGGTGTGCCCAATTTATGCCATAACAGGCAGAACCAAGTGTGGAGTAGAGGGAACTCTGCTGCAGCAAAATACTCCAAATAAGGAGCAAAAGACGTCTCATCAGACGGCAAACAAGCGACTTCCTCAAAGCGCGAAGACCATTCTCTAAATGTTTGAAAGTCACTTGAATAACGCTCTGTTGTTGAAGGGGCCTTTGCTTCACAGGCACGCAAGGGAAGACCTTCCGCTGACTTGCGAAGTCGTCTGGATCTCCTGAGTGGGCAACCTTTGAAGTAAACACACATCCACTTTGTAGACTTGAAAGATAAGAAAAGAAATGTGAGAACAATTAGAAAAAAAAAATGCAGCAACACGCAGATCAGAACATAAGGAAGGCCCAGAGGCCTAAATCTTGCATTCAGCACACTATATACTGGCAGTCCTGCATAAAAATGGCATGGCTCAACGGCCTAAAACAGTGTAATCACCTAAGATCAACCCGTGATAAACGGGCAGTCCCGCACAAAAATGACATGGCCCAACGGTCTAAAACAGTGTAATCACCTAAGATCAACACATGATAAACGGGCAGTCCCGCACAAAGATGACATGGTCCAACGGCCTAAAACAGTGTAATCACCTAAGATCAACACATGATAAACGGGCAGTCCCGCACAAGAATGACATGGCCTAATGGCCTAAAACAGTGCAATCACCTAAGATCAACACATGATAAACGGGCAGTCCCGCACAAAGGTGACATGGCCCAACGGCCTAAAACAGCGTAATCGTGACCGCGCGGCATGACTTCTCCATAGACAGATTCCACTGGACACTGGACTGTACAGCACCGACAAGCAACTAAAATTCTCCGAGTCAAAAGGGAACTGTTATTTGCCCCATGGAGATAAACATCTTTACCGTTCTCAACGAAGAGAAAATCAATAACAAAAGATCTGAAACCCCACCTACGCTCCACCAAAAAGGCCAAAAGGGAGCTGAAAGGCCAATAAAGAGTAACCAGTTCTATTGACAAAAACATATGTGGCGGATGACATTTTCAACTAACGAAACAGGTGGCACCAGCCAACAGGTTTCTCCTACCCAACTAAATGCTAGAGAATCTTCGAATAGAAACTGGGAAAAACTTGAATTTTTTTTTTTTTTTTTTTAACTGGAAAAATAATCAATTGAACAGCGACCCCGATAAGAGATTACTTCATGAAAATAGCTATCTTTAACTGACCAGTCATCAATCGACGATCTTGCATAAGTAATCAGCTTTCTCGTTAAATGAACGAGGTATCAACTCAGCCTCGATTTTGATATTACTTTCTTTGGCGGTATCAAATATATCACCGGCGAATTGAAGCGAACACAGTTTCATACTACCAGAATCGACGATCAAAGGTACAGATTGGTTGTCAGTAAACCACTTAACAGAGCACCCTGAAAGAAGATGTGCAAACTTTTCAACGCAAAACAAACACAGTGGAGTTCTCTCCACGCGGTACTCGATCTAGTATCTACATAGAATCTCAGTTTTTGTGCGAAAACAGGCAATGTTACCAATGGCAATAAAAGCAGCCAATCCAATAGCGCTAACATCCGAGCATACAATACAAGATAGTCTGCGAGCAACGTCTGCAAAACACTGGAATTGAGATACGAAACATTATTCTTCCAGAACTCCAACTGTATGGAAACTGACAACGGGTTAACAACAGCAGGAGCACACGCGCACTCGACCACTGAACCTATGGCCAGAAGATCAGAAATAGCCTGCTCGACAAATCACTATACTGGACTGGATGGCTGAGTGATTATTAGAAAACTGAGCTGAGGGTGGAATGTAAATAAAGAGAATCTAATACCCATCAAAAATAGTATCGCGAATAAAGCAAGAAGCACCTATATGATTTAAAAAATCTACATTAACCATAAGGTTGCCTTTAACTTAAATATAATGCGTTCTGTCCTGATAATCAGTCTTTTATTCATTCATTCAGTCATCAGGGCTAGTACAATTGTTAACCCTCGGACTAACACCCCCATCGTGGCACAAGGGGGATGAAACCCTCTCCTTGGGTTTTCGTTCTATTAAGGTACAGGAAGCCCTGAGCTTGCTCTATAAAATAATGACATATTTTTTGGTTGTGACGTCGCATGACGTCATTTGACCCCCCATCTTGGATAATACTATTTTCTTAAAAAGTCAAAAAATAATCTAGAATGCTTATGAAGCCAGAATGCTTATGAAATGTACAATTTAGTGAAATTCAGCAAAATGATGAACAAAGCTGGAAAAAAAAAAATACAGAAGTATGTCGAAAAAGTTGATTTTTGTCCAAACCTATACGAAGTTTGCGGTTGCCATGACAAAATCAAAAGTAATGGACACAATTGACATAACCAAAATTTACGCGAACGATGAATGAACAGCTAAGGAAATTTTTCAGCCCCTTGGAGTAAATTGTCTTTTCAAGACTTCCAAAAAACCTTGAATCACATGGTTCAACAAAATTATCAATAAGTTCAACCGGGTCTCCCAATCATTTGATTAAATTGAAAAAATTATATACTCATCTTATCCCATTCTCTTCAATGCAGCTTGGTATTTGCCATAAGTATGTATTTTTACTGCTTGGAGGGGCTGCAGCGGCTCCTCTAAAACGGCTTGGGCAGGAAGATGGATTTGCTCAGTGGCTTCTTTGGCCGCATCTGAAACACTTGTCTGCTAGTTGAGGCTGACGTCCACGAAAGGACTGCATGCGAAAAAAACAAAAAGGCTGATTAGAAGAAAAATAATTGCCAGTGGACAGGCCATGAGTGGATGGAGCTTCACTGGATGTAGAGCGGGTAGCTGTAGAGTTGGCCAGCTAGACGCATTTTTCCGCTTTTTCTCCCGGATCTTAGCTAGCGTTCGCACTTCGGCTGATCAGAGCTTTTTCTCTTCCTCTGAATCTTCGGCGAGTTCGTCGATTCGTACTTGCACTGCTGCCCAAACAGCGGGGTTCTTGTCCGCGGAACGAAATAACTTGACTGCTGAAAGGTTTCCTTTTGAGATGGTCTTGCTGGTCCCGTCTGTTGCATCCAGCAGAGAGTTGCTGAACTCGTATTGTACTTGAGTTAAAAGAACTCGAAGCCTTGGATACCGTTTTTAGCCTCTACAGTTGAGACTGAGTGGCAGCTTGTTTCTCGTCGAGACCGCGTTTGAATGCAGCGAACTTCTGATCAAACTTAACGTCCAAAAGACGAGGAAACAATGTTCGTGAAGCAGTCTCATGAAAAAGATCTCCCTCAGTGAAGGATTGCGCGATCGAAGCGGGAACGCTCGCTCGTTCAGTATCCGGCGACATAACAGCAAAAGCAAAGTTGAAAGAGATGCCTTCGAGTGGCTCTTGCATAACTTACAAATTCTTAAATAGCCTACTAGCCCCTTAGGGATTCACGCCTAAAATACTTCTACGGTTAACACGAACCATACATAGTGAACATACTCCAGTGTAATTAGCGAAACGTTACAAAATATATTGTTTGTTGGTGCGTTTCTTTTTAAAAAGGAGAAACCTATCTACAGTTCGTCTGTGAAAATGTGTTTCCTTGTGACAATGCTTCATTTGCTTCAAATTAGCATAGAAGACAACGAGCAGTCCTTCCTGTCCCTTAGTTTGTCGAGTTACAAGATTTGGGAAAATGTTAGAAAAAGGAAAGGAATTAAAATGAAGCGAATGAAGAAATGGCCGCAGTCTCGCCCTTGGTTTTTGCAAAACCAGTTTTTCCTGTCACCGGCATGTTTACGCTTCTTGCTCGAAAAACTAAGAAAAAGAAGTATTGCTAGTCTAAAAGTCTACAGTGGACTCTCCAACAGTAAAAATATTTTATGAGGCAAACACAGGCTCGATGAGAGCCCTATTTGTGTAGCCTACTGCGCGCCACTCTCTTAAGTGACGTGTTTATAAAAGAGCGTCCACAAATTCGGTAGGCTCCCATAAATTTTCAGGTCTCGACAAGAAACGGCAAGGCTGTTGCGACTGTCCTCGTTCGTTTTCCATTGCGCTTTTTCCTGGCGGTTCAAACTTCTCTTCTAAGTCGTCCAAGGCTCATCTTAGTCAATTCTCTTCCTCAGAGGCCGTGATCCGCGTCATTTGAAAACGGTGGATTTCTATGGTTAGGCCTACCGTCCACACTAATCCGTCGCGAAAACGGAGCTTTTCGAAAACGCACTTCAAACCGTAGGAACTTGAAAACGCCGGCATTGCGCTTTCGCTTGGAGGGAAAACGTTTTGAAAACGGAACTTTTCGAAAACGATTGCGTCACGGTAATCATGCCATTTCCCTGACCGAGTTTTCCTCAAAAACAAATCCAAAATAAACGGCGATCGCGTTGCGTTTTAAAATTCCTTCGACGTAGTGTGGACGGAAAACATCTGATGCGTTTTCAGAGCGAAACCTCCGTTTTCAAATTCCTCCGGCGTAGTATGGACGGAAAACATCTGATCCGTTTTCAGAGTGCAACCTCCGTTTTCAAATTCCTTCAGCATAGTGTGGACGGCGGCCAAGAGACTGCATCCTCTGGAAAGAGAGGAATGAATCTGAGTGTATTTTCGAGTGTATAGGTGCATGCTTCTTAGGGAGGGATCAGTTGTACTCGCCTAAAAACATTCAAGGGAACTGCAGATATACATCAATGGCGTTTATTAAAAAAAAATCTTAAAAAATATTATTTGCACGCCGTCAACTTAAAATATATTGGCGCAAGTTAATCAACACTGACTAAATCAGTGAGTAAAATATACAACACTATGATAACTGTATTGACCAAACAAAGTACGAATCTCAGCACTTATCAATATATACAATATTTCCAAAGGGTTACCATGATGGAACCTCCTGCAAAATCATTTGCGAGTGATTTTCGTTACCCGCCAGCAGAACTCCTTTTACACGGCACTCACTAGTACTACTTTACGAAGTCGTTTGAGTCACGCTTGTTAACCGACATTTTGGTGTGTCACGCAAGTTTCTACATTGGGCTTTAATGTATAAATGTATCTACGCCTTTAATGTGGCAACGTACAGACGTCAACAGGGAAGACCGAGACAAGCAGTTATGTATCGTCTTCGATGTACAACGTTGAATTTTAGCCGCATCCTCGACTTATATCTCACAATGGTCATTTCTAACCTCTCGATGCTGTTTTAGTGCTCAAATTCACCAACGGTGTAGTATAGAAACTGCACGAAACTGCGGCGGAGCTTGAAATATTTAACCAAATGTTTCAAGTTCGTCGTTCGCAGTTCGTCTCAGTGTTCGCCAAACTTAACCACCGCTGTTTCTTTTTGGTTACTTCTTCCCAAATCGCTGTCTTCCTACGTTTGAAAACTATTCATTTTGAGACTTCCTTCTGTTTGAAGGTACCGCCTTTTACATCGCAAAAACGACTTGTTATATCTAAACACAACTCCTTAGGCACGACTTGGGGAGCAGTTGTAATTGAAACGTATATTTGGACTAAGGTGTTTAATTCGAAGAACGTTTAACATGCTCGTAGAATGGTATTTTTCACAATCCTTTGGGTGCTTTTGTTAGCAGAGAGGTGCCTAAATTATAGGGTATGTAACACCGAGCGCATTTCTTCAAGGTTCTCACACAGATATCAACGATGTACATATCTTGCAAGCATTTCAGCCTGTGTGACTCACAATGGTTTATCCTGGGCATCGTGAAGGTTCAAAATGTTGGTAATTGGCAGCAATTCACCTTTTTCGTCCCTGTACTTTTCCTCGAACTTCCTTATGTCGCTGCCGCACTCGTATTTGAAAATATCCACAATCTTATTCCAGCGCGAAATCTTACTCCTCTGACTCGCTTTTTGAGCCGGGGTCCATTGGCACAGCGGAGGCATGTCGCCCAGGCCGTTCTCCCACAAATAGATGACGTCGAGTGCCGTCACTTTCTTTGGGAGGATAAATTCGGCGCCCTTTTTGGACGGAGAAGTTCCTTCGCTGTCCATCATTTCCGAGTCACTGCCGATCTCTTTATCTTGGTCTTGATCTTGTAACTGATCGTTTTGTTCGCCATTATCATTGTCTTTTTGTAGGATGCTTGACCCATTAAAACCGGACACGAAACTTTTTGGCAAGTACGATGGCGGCTCATTTTCCAAATCGTATTTAGACAAGATGGCGGATATAGGCAGAAGTTCTCCTTTCGCGTTGGAAAACCTCTCCTCGAACTTCTCCCAACTTCCGCCGCAATCTTTGCGAAAGATATCTACGATTTTCTTCCAGCGGAAAAGTTTCGTTTCGTGTCCTACTTTGTGGATTTTCGGCCATTTGCTCACCGGTGGAAAAAGCTCGCAGCCTTCCTCCCACAGCTGAACCACATCCTTGGCAGTGACTTTGCGTGGGAGCTGATAGATCTCATTCTCGGCCCCTTCTCCCGTTTTCTGACTGGGTACCGCGCCTGAGAACGGACTAGACAAGCTCGACGGTGAATCCCACGCATCGAACATGGCAACTATCGTAGTGACGGGATACAGCTCACCGCGCTCGTCCGAGAATTTCGATTCAAACACACTCATGTCTCCTTTGCAGTGGTATTTGTAGATGTCGTATATTTTGGTCCAGCGCGAAAACTTGCTACGCTGTCCCGCCTTCTGTGCGGGGGTCCACCGATGAAGTGGCGGAAGATCGCCGTAGCCTGCTTCCCACAATCTGATAATGTCCTTGGCTGTGACCTTCCGAGGTAAAACATGGCTACTTCCTTCCCCAGAGCTCGACCCTTCAGTCTTAACCCCACCTCCGCTATTGAAAGTGGCAGCAATGGGCGACCGTTCGCCCGCAAAATTGTCGTCCTGATCGTCACTGGCTGTACTTAAACGGCTTCGAGCTTCGGGGATGTCAAAAATGGGTCCCGTAGTAGCGTTTTCCGCATCATACTTCGCAATGATGGACGAAATTGCCAAGAGATGACCTCGGTCGTTTGCGTACTTGCCATAAAAGGCGTCCCAGCTCCTGTTACAATCCTTGTTAAAGATCTCCACGATTTTACGCCATCGAAATATTTTCGTCTCTTGACCAATTTTTTGAGCGCGTGACCACTGACACACCGGAGGGAATTCCTCGCAGCCTTCCTCCCAGAGGCGAACAATGTCATTTGGCGTTACTTTTCTCGGAAGGTAGTAACGCACTTCAGCCGATGGCTGTGTCACACAGCTGTCCACAACTTTTTCTAGCTTCGATTCAGAGTGAACTACAGCATCCTCTGTATCTTCCGCTTCGGAATCTAGAGATTTGGGTGCCATCGCCTTCCTTGCGTCTTCGTCCAGATCTTGAATGCCGTCTCCACTTGAAGAAGGCACGCCTTCTTCGAGGTCTTGCTTGGTTTTAGCGAGAAAGGCCGGGGTCTGCTGAGTTTCATACAACGATAAAATTGTCGTCACGGGTAGAATTTCGCCCCTAGCGTCAGAGAAGCTCTCTTCAAAACTCTTCATATCACCACCGTAGTCAGCCTTGAAGATGTCCACAAGCTTCTTCCAGCGTGAAATCTTGCTCTGCTGCTTCAGCTTCTGTGTGGGAGTCCAGTCTTTCAAGGGTGGGAACTCGTCACAGCCATGATCCCACAGGTTGAGCACCTCTTTGGCTGACACTCTTCTTGGAAGCTCGTAACTGCGCAGACCGCTCCTTAGTGGTTGCTGTAAGTTGGCAAGCAAAGGCGTCCCGCTTGCAATCGTCGTTCTGGGTGTCACGGAAGGTGTTCCTAGAGGTTCTGTCTTTGGACTGGTGTCAACGAAGGTTTCCTGGGGGATGGTGGGTGCCAGGCGCTGGATGAATGGTCCTCCACTTGCCAGCAAATGGTTCTGGGCTTCCACCAGGTCAGATAGCTTCTTGTAGGACTCCTCTAGGGCGAGATTTCGGTTTTGAAGAACTTTGACCTGCAAGATGGACAACGATATTTGGATATCTCAAATCGTCCCAGTGTGCTTATACATGTAGGTAATATTATCAACTGGCAATTCTATTAAATTTAGTTGAAACGTTACATCATTCAGAAATAATGGAATTAAAAAAACCCTACTGTTATGTTAAATGCTTCTTGTATGACGGGGCATCGTCTGGGCAATTCAAGATATTCAAGTCATCACAAGAATTCTTCAGAAATGGTGATGAACCCAGAATTATAAATTTCACAAACCGTTGGTAGTGCTGTGGTATGTGCTGTCCTAGTAAAGTCTGCATATGAACGAAGTGGCCAATCAGGCTGGAGCTTATCCCAGTTTCTGTAGCATGAAGCTACTACATGTAGGAGTATTTCTACTCTTCCCTGGATGGGATGCTAGTTGATCCCGGTATTGAATTTGCTGGTACTCAGTTATACACGTAGATGGAGAGAGACACTGTGAGAGTAAAGTGTCTCTCCCAAGAACACAACACAGTGTCTCTGGTCAGGACTCAAACCCAGACTGCTCCATCTAGAGATCAGTGCATGAGCCATGACCACACCGCACCTCCCACACTGTGCTGGTACAATAGTTTACACCTGTTCTGATCCTCCCTACCTGTTGTTCCAAATCTTCAAGTTTCTTTTGAAATCGCAAATTGATTTGTTCAGTGGACAACGCCTGAGGAGGTGTCACATTGGTTGTGGGGATCAATCCAAGAGCCATTTGAGGCATTGGTACAGGGCTGCTGCTGGTTACTTGAACATTGTTCAAGGAATCTGAAAATAAAAAAAAATGAGAAAAAAAGACTTCAAAGTTGGTTACCTTGTTCTTAAATCCCTGCTACTCAAATGGAAGCCAAACTAAAAAACATTCTGAAGAAAAATGAAAACCACCCAAACATAAGCTGCTAGTTGAATTACTTTAGGTGTTCTGATTCTTGACTCTCTCAATTAAAGGGGAGGGGAGGGGGAGGGGGGTAACAAGGAGCTACTAAAGCAAGAATACTCTTTTCACAAAGGAAGCTACTTGTATGATGCATAAATCATTCCCTCGCACACCTGATAATGTAGTTTTAAAGATTTTGCTCAGGACAGGGTTTGCCTACCAACCCAGTTGCACATTAAGTACTGTATAATTATTTGAGCATTGCTGTTCTAAGATGTACCACGTTGAGAGCAGAAGAAACTCTTACTATTTTAAAGCACACACCTTCCAATGACTGTGCTACATCATTGCGTGGATCTTCTATTGTTAACTGCTGATAAACAGGTTCTGTTTGCTGATGAACAAGAACGTCATCTTGTGCAGTGTCTGCAAGCTGGAAAGGATTGTCCTCAGGCAGATCAGTGAATATCTGTACTGCCATGCTGTCAATGTCTGGCTTGATCTCGTCACTGATGAATTTGACCCCCCGCTCCACTTCATCTTTTGGAATTTTATTTCTGTCTTGTTCACTGTGTTCAGACTTTCTGTAAAATACAAGTATACAGAGAGAACTGGTTAATTGTTATGTTATAAATGTGGTATGGCAAGGGAGAAGTTTTGGCCCATTACTCTTGGGAAGTCATGGTAGAAAGTGAAGTGAACAGTGGAATGTAGGTTTTTATTTCCCAATTTGAGTGACTGCCCATCCCACATACACTTACAGCTCAATCCAGGCATCCATGAGCATTAAAAGGAACTCCATTCAGAAGCCTTCTTAAGGTGGCCGGACTGTAAATATGACAATGTCAGGGATGCTTGTCAATAATGAACCTTTCATTTAAGGAGCTGAAAAGCCTGTTTTGCTGCCAACTCATAATCATTGTTTTGTAGTATTTGATTAAATATAAACGACCACGCCTATTTTAAGTGTGAAAATATGCACATACAGTTAACAATAAAGATTAGCGAAAAAACTGAGCAACGACGTTTCGGTGTCATCCTGGCACCATTTTCAAGTTAAAAAATATTTGTGCGAAAAGTAAACTAATTTATACCAATGGTAGAGGTGCGAAATTGAATAAATTAAGATTAAGATAGCTGTTCAATGTTCATGTTCATTCCAATGAGGTGTCAAACACTGGTAATGAGTTCAGTGTCTGTTCAAAGCCTAAACAAATACTTTTGCGCAAATGGAGTCTGACTGTGTGTTAAGGCTCGGTTTCTTCTTGCGAATCCACAACATTTCGTGGATCAAGCAATCGAACTTTCCCTGACATTTCTTTAGGATCTTAAAGTTGTTAGTCAGGTCACCAACTGTATCAACTCGGTGTTCATTTTGAAGGTGTTTTCCGATGGTGGTAAATCGGTGTTCCTCAATGCGCTTGTAAAGATGACGGCTAGTGTAACCGACGTATTCTGCATCACACAGATCACATATATAGTTATAAACAACGCACTGTTGATTGATCAAAGGTGGTTTTGGCTCTTGTACTTTGAGATCATCGCCAATTTTACGGCTTCTGAACACCGGCTGTAGTTTGTGATCAAGTTTATTACTCAAGTCCGAGAGATGTTTCTTTACTATGTCCGCTGATTTCTGGTCTTTAAAAGGCAGGACAATGCGGTAGATATTCTCTGTTGGAGGCGTCGATCTTGTGTCTGGTGACATCACTGAATTAATGAAACGGGTGATGGTGGAGTTCACAAGAGAATCTGAGTACTTGAGGTTAGAAAAGATCAGTTTAAGGCGTTCGCATTCTGTTGAGAATAGTTCCCATGTTGAGGACAAGCGGTAAGCACGGTTTAACATGGTTTTAACTAAAGATCTTTTATAGCGGTTGTCGACATGACTTTGGTGGTGTAAGAGGAGACCAGTGTTTGTGGGTTTACGGTAAACACTTGTTACCAGCTTGCAGCCCTTCTTACATATTTCAATGCCGACAAATGGTAGCTTACCGTTAGATGCGATCTCCATGGTGAAGGATATGGATGGATGACAGTTGTTCAAAGTCTTCAGAAAGGCTTCTGCGGTTGGTATGTCTTTCATTGCGGCTAGTGTATCATCCACGTAGCGTCTGTAGAAGTCTGGCAACTTGTTCTCGTTTTGTAGCTTTTCCTCGATAGAACAAAGAAAAGTATTGGCCATTAGGGGACCCAAGGGAGAGCCCATCGCTACTCCATCAATTTGTTGGTAGAGTTGACCGTTAAATTGAAATAGCTGGTCCTTTGTTGCTACTGACAACAGTTCAATTAGATCAGCTTTGCTGATGTTTAGATGGTGTGTTTTGTTGAACCAGTTGTCAACAAAAGCTCTATCAGCAAGGATCTCGATGGTTTCTTGTAGTGGGACGTTCGTAAATAGCGAAGAGACATCATAAGATACTAGGATGTCAGATTCGTTGAGGCTCAGATTGCGAATCTCATCAGCGAAGGAAAATGTGTCAGATATTGTGTAGCTGTTGATCGACAGGGGCTTCAGTTTATCGTCGAGCCATCTCGCGAGGGCGAAGTTGTAAGTACTTGTGGCGGATAGAATGGGCCTCATTGCCAGTTTTTCTTTATGAGTCTTTGGCAGACCATAAAGATGGGCGAGTCGTGATCCTTTCGGGCAAACTGAGTCGGCAATCTGTTTTGGGAGAATTTTGCGCACGACAGATTCGAGGTGTTTCTCTTTCTGCAGTAAAGGGTGGTAGTTTTTGAGCGGTCGTCCACGCGTCTTGGGTCTCTCCGAACTTACGGCGGTAAATTTAGCTGTATCGTTGATGGAAGATTCACTCAAAAGGCGAACATATTCTGCCTTATCCATAACAACTACTCCTGTACCTTTATCTGGTTTCGTGATTACGATGTCATCTCTTCGTTTTAGTTGCTCAATAGCTCTTTGTAGCGCTTTCGGTGGTTTGGGGGCTTTGCACTCGATGTAGTTAAGCGCGATCGATCGAAGGGTCGCCGCAGCTAATTCCTTCTTATCATCGGATAATGAAGGCTCCAGTTGCCAGAAGGCTTTCTCGAAGCTAGCTTGAATGTCCATTGAAGAGATGCGTTGCGGCAAGGAAAACTTCAAACCTCGACACAGAACAAGCTTCTGGAAGAATGAAAGCTTGTAGGAGGAAATGTTCTGGATATGTTTGTCCACATCGTGATCTTTGTTTAGCAGCTTCATGATTTTGTTGATATGGCCGCTCATCATTTTCTCATAGTGCTTTTTGCGGAGGTTAACCATCGTTCTCAGGATGCACATGTATTGGAGCGATGAACAATTCCGGCGTATTTCAACGTAGATTCCGTTAAGTTCCTTCTTCAGTGTCGCATTTTGCTTTACTTTTGCCCTTAGTTCTTCTGCGATGACATTAGTTGAAAATTGCTCGGAAGCCTTTGACCATTTCATATGCTTTGTTTGATCAACTTTGGCGAAGGTAGGAGTTAGTTCGAAATTCTGGCAAAGCTGAAGAAACTCGATGGCTCCATCGCATTGGATTTGTTTCTTGCTGCAGTCTTCAAGTCGCCTGAAGTACTGCAGCTGGTTTTCGCGTTGTAAAATTCTTATAAGATTAAATTTGGAAATACAGTTAACAATAAAGATTAGCGAAAAAACTGAGCAACGACGTTTCGGTGTCATCCTGGCACCATTTTCAAGTTAAAAAATATTTGTGCGAAAAGTAAACTAATTTATACCAATGGTAGAGGTGCGAAATTGAATAAATTAAGATTAAGATAGCTGTTCAATGTTCATGTTCATTCCAATGAGGTGTCAAACACTGGTAATGAGTTCAGTGTCTGTTCAAAGCCTAAACAAATACTTTTGCGCGAATGGTCGTCGTTAACGTCGGTTACACTAGCCGTCATCTTTACAAGCGCATTGAGGAACACCGATTTACCGCCATCGGAAAACACCTTCAAAATGAACACCGAGTTGATACAGTTGGTGACCTGACTAACAACTTTAAGATCCTAAAGAAATGTCAGGGAAAGTTCGATTGCTTGATCCACGAAATGTTGTGGATTCGCAAGAAGAAACCGAGCCTTAACACACAGTCAGACTCCATTCGCGCAAAAGTATTTGTTTAGGCTTTGAACAGACACTGAACTCATTACCAGTGTTTGACACCTCATTGGAATGAACATGAACATTGAACAGCTATCTTAATCTTAATTTATTCAATTTCGCACCTCTACCATTGGTATAAATTAGTTTACTTTTCGCACAAATATTTTTTAACTTGAAAATGGTGCCAGGATGACACCGAAACGTCGTTGCTCAGTTTTTTCGCTAATCTTTATTGTTAAAAAATATGCACACTGTCAGTTATTTACTAGAAGTGAAGAGTGTTATCCTCCCATCTGGGTCATGTTGATCAAGCTGCCAAATGCCACAGTATTATAAATGTTATATAATTGACAATGTTTTTAGGAGAAAAAAATGAATGGGCAAGCATCAGATGTAAATTTGAAAATAGAGGGATATGATACAAATTGCAGAAAACTTTCACTGAAAGTCCTTAGTTTTGGCTGCTTCCTATGACATGTTTAGACTAATTACAAATGAGATGACTAAGTGATAAATCATACTGTACACTTGATCACCTTTTAAAACTTCCATGTTCAGTTGCAACAATAAGAAAGTCACTGTCAACCTTTGAAAGAGAAAATTTATGATCAAAGCATTTCAACATTAAACAAAAATTAGATTATGAGTTCAAGATTTCTATTGTGTGAGAGTCAATGGGGTGCAGCCTAAGTCAACTATCATGTGTGGTAAGAAATCAAGAGTGAATGATTCTTGTTTAAAGATAAATGTGTTAGTTGCTCAAAACTTTATCTAAATCCTCTTCACAAGTACTTCAAAAACACAAAGAACACCATTAACTGCACAATGCTAGGCTACCATAAGCTTGCTACAGCAGAATAATGGTAAGTAGTGTAGCCAATAACAGAATGGCATTCATGATTAAAACGGCTACAACCTTTTTCCTGTATTGATCCTAACACATTGTCTACATTTCTATGCTGGTGTGTATGTCCAGAATGCAGTGTATTTACATGTGCATACTTGGTCTGTTACCCGTGTTCACAAGCAACAACAATGTCACACAACGCCACTTGAATTAAAGTCACGCAATCTCCGTCGTGAAATAAGGAAATAACCGTTCAGTAACTGTAGCTTTATATTCTTCAGGATCTGACACGAGAGAAATTTCATTTTTAGCAGCTTTATTAAAAAAAAGTGTCCATCAAATAAGCGTGGCTATATATATCAACATGAGTAACTCCATTACTTTTTGAGTTCAGTACAAGTGCAAGTCTTAGATCGAAAATTCGAACCAACACAACATCGAACATCAAATTAACTCGCTAGAGAAATGAAACTGAACCAATTTATAGCTCACCAATCCCGATTCAGGAATGTTATCTGCACTGTCCGCTATCTTGGAAATGATAGAATGAAGGTTTTCTTCTCTCCTTGAAAGGAATCAAGCAGATTAATTAGCAAAATAGATCTGAACAAGACGAATAATTCCTTCGTTTGTAGCTCCATCGAGGCAGACACTAATCATTCAACCAGCAACACACAGGGCGAGTATCGCCTAAAGAAGCGAGTTATCACTTCTTCACTTTGTGCACATGCTACTTACTCTGTGCGGGCATCCTGGGAACTTTCCATTTTCTCGTTTTTGACGAGAGAAGAAGGAAGGAAAACCCTGCATGCATGCAACTTGAAATGTGAGAATGAAAGAAAAGAAAGGGCGTTGTTTGAGCTTTTGGAGATCTGGGTCGAGGTCACCTGTCACTCAAAATCGAGGCTTCATGAATATCAAGATGGCGGCTGTTTTGGGGTTTGGAAGGTAGACGACACTTGAGACCAGATTTAGGAGCTGTAAACGAAGCACATAAACTCTACAAGATGTCTTTGGCAGCAGCAGATAAGCTGCTTAAGGTTTTTGACGCGTTGAAGAATTTTAGAGAAGGCATTCCAGTGGCAGATCCCAATCCCTTGGCAAAGTAAGGCTTTCTCCATTGATTTGAATATTTTAAGCTTACTCGTTATTTCAAAATGCACATTTTATCGCATTAAATTGAATTTAACAGATGAAAGAGAAGCCAAATGTTTACTGCTTATTTACTTAATCAAATACAGAGATAATATTAACTACTAGCTTTTATATGAGATATCTACAATCCCTTTTCAGGAAGCAGGTGCATGAACTCCAAAACAATCAGGGTAATAAATTGTTGTAAAAATATGGGTACTGCCTCGCCCAGAAATATTACCCCAAGGTTGGGTTTTAAATCACTGAAGAGTGTAATATTATGAATAATAACTCTACATGAAGTAACAACTCTCAACAAGTTATATCACATTTATTTTATTTGAATATAAATATTTTGCATTAATTTCAAAAACCGTGCTTACAAAATTACATGTAAATTTTCTTATAGGAAAAAAGAAAGCCTTCTGTCTAAGAAAGATCGAATATCACTTCTAAACAGTATCCCAGAGCTGATATGCTCCTCAGCTATAAGGTGGGTACAGCTAGGAAAGAGTACCATCAAGACTGTTAGCAAAAGCTGTTAAATTCGCTCTTCAGAGTGGAACTTATAGTGCAGATATGATAACTGGTATTTCAAAGTTTGCAAATGACTTTCAGACAATCCCCTCCTCCTGGAGGGTCATCTAGAGATTAATCTCTATATTGTTCACTGTTGTTATGGCCAGCCAGTTTCTCCAAAGTTTAATGACAGCTGTGTATCATCCCTGCTGTTACATGTACTTGGGTTGATGAGATTATCAATAATCAGAGTTAACTGGGAGATCTGCTGTTGGCCAGCAGGTGATTGCCACAGGCATGCGTAGTTGTGTCATTGCTGGGAAGTTTTGCCCTTGAGGTCTTGCTCTGCGTAGCTTTGTCACTTTTGCGTTTGGTTTGCCTCCTCCCACCTGCCTCTTGATTCATGGTGGGCCCTGTGTCCAGGAAAGTATACTTATTCTCCCCTGAGAATTCATTGTGCCAGGTGCCAGGGGGAGGTGACTTGTGGGAGGTTGGTTGCTCTCTATATTTGCATTTTGCACACACTCGCTCGCTTATTGCCCGCTTTGCTGTCAATTGGTACCTACCCTCCATTTGAATATTGCTTATCGACAAGTTAAATATAATTGAAAGTATTAGCTAGGGTCTAGGGTAAATATATAATTACAGTACTTTTGCAACGTCACTTGTGAAAAAAAAGTACCCTTTGCAAGTGTAATCTTGCTATAAATACATGTAGTACCTTTTGGTATGCTGCTCAATGGAAAAATACTCAGACAACAAAATTCTACAGATTATCTCAAGGCTATTAAAACCTCTTTTCAAAAATTGCTTTGTCTTAGTCTTTACTCCAAATGGATATGCACTGTAAACTCAGACTGCTAATTCCAGAAACCTGGTAATTAGTCATGCAGTATCATGATGAATGAAGAGAAGCTACCATTGAATGCAAACTGTGGATCACTGTTTAATATGTATGGTAATAGCTTTCCATCATTCTCATTTGGTGTACATGTATTCATTACATTTTAAGCTCTGTGCTAGGGGATTTGTAAGAAGATTTTGCTTTGCTTTTTTGTTCCATAAGGAGTCTGACAGAATTTCCAAAGATCCTAGCCATAGCAGTGGACTCTTTGTTAGGCAGTTGTGATGACCAGGAGTCAGATGTGCGTTTGGTTGCTGGTGAATCTCTTAACAAACTCATCAAGGTAAGATGTTGTTTTCATTTTCATGAATCTACAGTGTAGCAGAGAGTTTTGATATGAAGTGTTTTGAGCTTTTGATCCAGGTGTAGGGGTGTTTTCTTTATTAATTTGATAAGATCTTAAGTGAGGTCCCTAGTCATGCAATGAGATGTACATGTAGCCTGGAAAAACAAACATTTAGGTATAGACATAGCAATTTTTCTTTGGATAATTCTGTGCAAGGGGGAAAGGCACAATGAAGTTAACCCTATGTGAAGCATTAACCCTTAGACAAGACCAGACCACAACACCAGGAACTCTGTGTCCTACTCTTTGCCACAAGTGTGTGGGTTCTTTAACACCCTTTGCTAACCATGTAACACTGAAGATGCAGGAGATGGGGCCTATGGTTTGTAGTCCTTATCCAAGAAGACTTGAACGTCAAACCATTTGCAGTAGTTGGTTTTTTAAAGGTTTTTTTTTTACTTGTTGATTTCGTTACCTTGTTATGGAAATTGTAATAGAGGTTTCATGTTGGGCAGTTGAATTTTGTATTTTGTTGAAATATAGTTGATTTTTATTAATATCTAAATTTGTGACTATATTGAGGGCTGCGGTCAAAATGAATCATTGTAAAATAGTTAAAATGGGTAAAATAGTATAATAAAAACAGATTTAAGCTTTTGACTGCCTAAGCTGCAGTCTGCAACTGATGAAATGAAGAAATTTTAGAATTATTTTAGAATTTTTAGCACCTTTTCTATCATTTCACCTTTTAAAGACTGGAGTTAAGGCTGTCAAGAGCTTGACTGTGTTTTTAAAATATTTTTAGCCAGAGAATATTTTATGAAATGTTCCAACTGTAATATCTAAATTGTTAACAAATAGTTTTAAAACCAATGGAAATAGTTGTTAAAAAGTTATCAGAAGAAAACCGGCAATGTTACAAGGGAATTTCTAGATTAACAACCTTTTCTGTCACTTCCTATTGAAGTCCTAAGGACAATGATGAAAGTGTCTATGAAATAAAAAATAATTCCTGCTTATTTGAAAGGCTTTTCAAAGTAAATGAGAATGGCGTTTTCCTTTTTGGAATATCTTTTTTTGTTTTAGAGATATTCACGTTTTTGTATGATGCAAATGAGGAAACTGATGACATCATAGGTGGTTCCTCTAAAACAACACAACACTCGATCAAGAATAAGTCTAGAAATATTAAAGCAGTGTTCTTCAAACTTGGCACCAGCAATGTACATCACAAAAGAAACAAAAGGACACCTACTATGTTGTTGCCATGGCAACACTCTTGGCTCCAGTCTCTTTCTGTGAAAAACCAAATATCCCCGTTTGCAACCTTTTAAAGTGGGACAGAGGGTCTTGCTCGGAACACATATGGTTCCCATATTGTCTTAATTCTCCCCATTAGATTGGTGGGAGTGGATGATCCTTGTTTAAGATAAAATCTGGGAATTTTAGTCTTAATTAAAGCAGAACCAGCGGCATAACTGTTGTCATGGCAGTGGCACGACAGGTGTCATTATTTTTCTTTTGTGATGTACATTTCTTGTGCCAAGTTTAAAGAACACTGCTTTTACATTTCTAGAGTTATTCTCGATTGAGTGTTGTGCTGTTTTAGGGGAACCACTTATGACATCATCACTTTTCTTACAAAAACGTAAATATCTCTGAAACGAAAAAAGATATTCGAGAAATCAGATTCATCAAAATATCTTCTATTCCAATCATGCTGAATTTTTTCGACACAAAAATTAGTGAAAGCAATAAACGTTTTAACATCGTCAGGATGTCATTGTCAAGTTGATGTGTAGGTTAGGTTTTTGCATTATAAATAGATCTTCAATTATGCGCATAAGATGTCAAAACATCGTTTATTGCTTTCACTAATTTTTGTGTTGAAAATATTCCCTGGAGCCTTACTTATTCAATCATGTTGAACTTCTTATTAGTAATTTCTCTTTTCAGGGTTTAATGGATTCTTATCTGGGACGAATACATGTAGAGCTTTACAAGGAAATTAAGAAGGTATGACATTGTGTAGTCCTTAATTTGTCAGCAGTGGCTAAGTGCAGTTTATGAGGTAAATTTTCTAGTAGAGTGAAAGAACTGTAGTATGTAGTTTTAAGAACCTTCAGTGTAGATCACTGATAGACATCTGACCAATGTGCAGACACTCAATCATTTTTTTTTATTATACAATGTATAGGTTTGTCTTTTGTTTCAAGGAAAAATAATGTTATGAATTTTTTCAGAATGGCTCTGCCAGAGGTTTGAGAGCTGCTTTGTCGCGGTTTGGTGACCTGTGCCATTTAATAAGACCACAGAAATGCCGGTAGGGGTGCTACAACAATTATCTAATAATTAATAATGACATGAGTTCATACACTGTATTGTGCCAACCAATGACCCGTGAGTGATTGCATAGACCCTTTTCATAAATGGCTGCCAATTTAAAATTCTTTTGTATGCATTTAAATTAGCGTCACTAAACTCGTTTGGGAGTAAAGATGCTTTTGAATTAGCAACTCAAAACCAAGGTTAGTCAGCCTAATTTTAGTACTCACAAACGAATTTATAATTGGCAGCCATTTATGAAAAGGGTCTATGCAACACTTTAGAATACAACCCAATTTGAAGGAAAAATATTGTAACTGGAAGAAGTAAATCAATTTTTTTTTTCCGAATATTTTTCACTGTTTGCTTGGAGCTCCATTTGAAGCGCTACCAAACCCAAAGTTTTTTTCAGATACATGCACCTTTCCTTGTTTTCCTTTCCATCTTCTCTTAATTGTGGTTAATAATAAATCTCAGCATTATGTACATGTACCACATGGCTGTGTTTTTCTTTTTTGGAATTTTATGATTTTATGTGCTACATGTATAGAGCTGTGCAGTTTTGGTACCTGGGTCAGGGATGCTGGTAGTGGGAAACAAAGCTGACACTTCTACACTGTACTTAATATACTCATAATAAAGGTTTCAAACTAATACTGGGTGTTGATCAGTCTTTAAGCTATTTTGTGCTTATTTCTGTTTGGATCCATAAAGATAATGTTTTGAAAAGGTAACAAATGTAGTTGGAAATGTAGGTTCTTGAAATTGTTTGTGACTGATCGGTGCTAAAATTACTTATTTAAATAATATACATGTAATGTGGTGTAGATTTTCAAGATATTTAACTTGTTTGATTCTGATTTTTATATTTCAGACCATTTATTGCTAATTTGTTACCATGTATAGCTCGTGTAAGTATGCGTACAGAAGATTCAATTCAGGTGAGGAAAAACTGTTAGTTAAAAATGATTTAATTTGGTTTACAAGTGAGCAACTGCCAGATCAGGTTAATTTTGTATGTTGTGCAATGATGCTTATCTTAGACACTTCTGTAGTGATCAGCTAGACAGTCACGTGTAATAAAAAGGGTCAACCATTATACCATAATGTACACTTAATTTTATAGTACCAGGTATAGCAATTGGCCTAACAGTTACTATGTTTGATTCCAGATTTTGGGGGATTTCTACTGTCACATTATTTTTGTCAATGAGTGTAAATTTTACTGGATAAAATTATTGCAATAATTTGCAAAAATTAGGACATCGCCTGTCAGTCTTCAATCGAATCTATCATATGCTGGATCAGAAAAGTCTCACATCATATTTTAATGGCCTTGTCCTACCACACCTAGATTGTGCAGATATTGTCTGGGGTGACCAGCCTGGTCTTACAACACAGATGAAACAATTACAATCTTTTCAAAATCACTTTGCGAAGAAGATCGTTAAGTCGAAAATGTCATCAGCAGAGGCTCTGACGTCTTTGTGGTGGGTGTCTTTACATGCGAGGCGGTTCGGTCATCGGTGTTGTGTTGTGCAAGATGCAATGAAAGGTAGCATCCCCGAACATTTCGGTGTATTCAGATCCACCATGAACCAACAACATGGTTATAATACCCGAAGTGGTTACATGCCCAAAGTCAGTAGGCCAAGAACAGAATGGGGAAAAAGCAAAACATATTATAAAGCCATTAACGACTTGGCCACACTACCAAGTGCTTTAAAGAAACTGATGCTGAAAACTATTTTTAAATACAAACTGAAACAGTTTTTATTGAACCATTTTAACCTTAGTTAGTAGTATTTTAATTCTTGTTTTATTTTATTTTTTTTAATCTTAGTTAGTTAGCTTACCGCATAGGTTTTTGTCCTTTTTATTGTATTTTAGATTTTAATGTATTTTTAAGGTTTAACATTTATTTAAAGGTTTAACATTTATTTTCTCAGAGGACCCTCCTGAAAACCACCTTAGGGTGATTGGAGGCCTCCTCTTAAAATATTATGTATTATTATTATTATAATTATAATTATAATTATTATAATTATTATTATTATTATAATTATTATTATTATTATTATTATTATTATTATTATTGCTGTGGAATACAATGAAGCCAGTGTGTGTACAGCTCGCATCTGCAGGAAAGGTTGAACTATGTTCAGCTTTTTCCACAGATGCAAGCTGCCAATGGATATATTTGTTCAATAAGAAAATAACATAATCCTGGAATCCTACTAGAATGAACTTTATAGCTGAAAGGGCTGTCTGTCAAAATTTTGAGGGTGGTAACGAATTAAAAAATCCTTTCAGTCAACACATAGAGTTCCTAGTCGCTTCATGCTCTGAGGTTTACTAGAGTTTAGCACAGGTACATGTATGTACCCTTGAGCAGTATGTGACCTGAGTTGTTCTCTAGGATTGTGTGGTTCCAGAAAATATCCAAACCTCCACAAAGGATGGTTATAGTTTGGTTTGTACCCCTCTCCCCTGGAATTTCCCGCTTAGCTTCATACTTTCCCTTTAAAAATTTGGCTGTTGAGACCACCCACCCCCTCAGAATTTCCAGTGACATCCTTGTTGTGGGTATGGATATTTTCTGGATCCACACATCAGGATGTGTGTTTGGATAACTGCTTACATGGAATTTGCTTTTTTGGTCAGGAAACACTGGCCACTGCCATGCAGAAGATCATGTGTGTTCTGGGTAGTTTTACTAGTGATACTGAGGTCAAGGTATGTTTTGCCATTCTCCTTGTAACAGAAAATCTTATAAAAAATACCTGTAGTATGCTTTGTCATGCTATTGCATATTGCAAATGCTCTCTGATTTTTTTTGTCCAGTTTCTACTTTATTCATGAGTGAATGCTTAAAACAATTATGGATAAAAAAGGATAACCAAGTAATTTTACTGGTAGTACCGTCCAGTGCTTTGCAAACAGTTTTTTTCGTACAAGTTCATGAGGGTTGCAAGTTTACTTGAAATTCCCAGCATTAAAGTTTTATTTTTTTTTTATCTGCAGCAACTGTTGAAAACATTTCTGCCAAACCTGCGATCCTCATCTGCAACAACAAGACGTACAGCAGCAAGTGGCATTGTTGACATTTGTCAATATTCACACAAACCAACCTTCTTCTATGAATGGCTACTAAACATTCTGTTAGGTGAGATGTTACAAAGTAAAGTATCACATACATGTACATGCATAGTGATTTTGCCATAGTTATACACCTTTCCATGTGCTCCTGGATAAATGGGTAAGAACCTGTGCTGTTGGTGAAAATGCTACCTTGTTAATGTACAATTTACATGACTTGTACATAACTTCAGTAGTAAAGGGTGAAATGTACATGATGCGATGTACAGGTAGGTGCTAAAGCTTTGTTTAAGATCTATACTCTAGGTCTACATGTATACTAGGTCGGACTGATGCTAAATAAAAACTTCCTATCCTGTTTTTGATTCCATAGAATAATTGTCAGTAATATCATAAGATTGCTACCCTGTTCTAGACCAAACTGCAGAGATTAAACATATCCCTGCTCCAAAATAAAATATTGTCAGTTTGCCAGTTTTACATGCCAAGTGCACTACAGTGCCTTGTATCATATATGTTATAAATGGTTAATTTTGTAAATGTACTCATCTACTATGAATCCTATGAAATTACTTTCTGTTCATTTGGTTAGGCTTGGTGCTACCATTTCATGAAGATAAAGACTCAACTGTTTATCTTGGTGTGCTGATGTGTTTACGGCACATGATCCCCAATTTGGATAGTTCTTCCTCAAGTGGACGTGGTCTGAAAGGTTTGCGAGGCAGCTTTGGTTCTCAGCGATCATATTCTAGCGATGGAGTACCTGGTGATATACAGATAGAAGGCAATCAGCTTTTGCAGGTTGACAATGATTAATAATTTAACAAAATTTATATGTTTCAGAAAATCCATAGTACAAGTGTATTTAACATTGAAAGACCTGTACCTCCACAATAACTATTTTGCCTTTAAATTGGGCAAAATGATATTTTAAATACAGTTGAACCTCCTGCAAGTGACCACCCAAAATGTCAAGCCTTGGTGGTTGCTTGTGGGAGGTGGTCACTTACGAGAGCTTAGACCATTATTGGGTCAAAATTTTACCCCATCAGCATTATGGTAATTGCAGAGACTTACAGTGTACCCCATGCTTTAGTGTTTTATTTATCCAAAAAGTCAATTTTGAGAAAAATTGTGAGTGTGCTTCCCACTGAGAAATCTCTGTCTCTTGTACTACCCAGGAATACAATATGGTTACAACACCTTATTATTCAATTTACGCTCTACCATCTGTCAAGTGGTCACTTATGGAAGGTTAAAAGCGAAAGAAAATTTCAAACTTTTAGCTCTAAAAGTGGTCACGGTCACTTACAAGAGGTGATCGTTTACAAGAGGTTCCAAATACAGTGACTTGACTTGAAAATGTTTGGTATTTTGGAAAACTGGTCGCTGAGGAGAGGTTGTCACTTATGAGAGGTGGTCCCAACCAGAGGTTCAACTGTAATAGTATTATTGTCTTGACTTGTGAAGTCCTGACCAGAAGCCATCATACTGTTAACACTTTTAGCTTGTGCATGGATCACAATCAAATTTAATGTCTAGCCATTTCTCCAACCCTATTGAAAGCCAAATTGTTTGTTCAGTCAAACCTCTCCATAACAGCTTCCTTGGGGACAGAGAAAAGTGGCTATTGTAGAGAAGTGGCTGATATGGAAATAAGGGGTGTAGAGGTGGCCAAATGTTGTAGAGAGCTCAAAATAAGGGTGAATGTATGGACCATCCACTGGGACAAAAAAGGTGGCCGTTGAAGAGAGGTGACCCTTATAGAAAGGTGGCTATTAGTGGAGGTTTGACTGTATTTAATAAGACATTTAGTATATATCTACATATTAAGTACTGACTCCCCTCCCCCCCTCCCCCCCCACCTCAGCCCAACAGACAACGCAGTGTCACAAGAAAAGCTTAGAGAGGCATTGTGACCAATTATTGACAGAGCTAATGATGAACTACTACCGATGAAAAAATCTTACCAAAATGATTTCAGTTGTAAAAAACACACAACAGCAAATTTTGTGCAAATGGTTCCTGGCAGATATGACAACAGCACAGCACCCATCTCAATTTTGTATTAAATTGCCCATTTTATTTGATTATAGTAGATGGGCCATATAATAAATAACAAAACATAATTTTTATAGCACTAGCTATATAAAATATTCAACAGCACTTTACATATCATGATAAAAAGTATAAAAAAGTTGCATTACAACTAACAAATTAAATATGCTATTACAGGGCTAAAAAAATAAGTAAAATTTAAAAGTTACTGAACGTTTTTAGACTTTACATGTAGACTTTCCACAGACCTAGCAGTCTTGTAGATAACTAGTTTTGGAATAAGGCCACAACAAACAGTTTTCAGGGGCATCGAAATATTGAATCCGGTTGCCCCAGGGTGTAACTCGGGTTATACATGTACATGTACATAGTAAAATATATGTATAATCTTCTTGCATAATTACTTTGTTTTAACCTCTATTAATATTGTCCATTCTTGAAGCTAATCAAGGACTTTGTTGCTGTCTCTCCAAGGCTTATGAAGTAATCATGTACTGTACAAAGCACTCAAATCACAACGTGGTGACAGCTTCTCTTGAAACGCTACTTCAGCTTCTGCGCACTCCCCCACCTGCTCTTCTGTCAGTTCTTCTATCCAGTGAGGGGATAACACCAAGCACAGGTTCCGATATACTCAAGAAAGGTACAGATGCACTGTACAGTTTTGTACTCATGTTGTGGATGTGCAAGTATTTTTATTTCTTTAGTGCGGTTGTAGCTCTATTGGTGACCACTCTCATCGGCAACCAACTCTCCTCAGGGACCACCATCAGAAAGTCCTTGTTGTTAAATGCCCCCTTCCCCCCCCCCCCCCCCCCCGAAAGCTACTGCATGTACTCATGCAATGCACTATGACTTTTTCAACTGGGCATTTTCTTTTTGTCAGGTTTTACATGAGAGTATAAATTCTAATCCTTCAGCACTACATTCTGCTATAAACATCTGCCCTACTCCCGCTTGAATTTTTACACTTACTCAGATAGATTTGAGGATGAAGCTGAAGATGTTATTAATAATATTTTTGAATTGCAGTTTTGTTGATTACCAATTTACTCTGCTATATATCTAACTGACTTGTCAACCTACCCCTTTCTCCAGGCTTGGAGGTTCTTGAGGAAACAGTGTCTGAAGGTGGCTCAGTGATGAGTGAACTAGAAATAGCATCCATTGCTGAGAGTACAGCTAGTACTGTAGACACTGGAATTGGCAGCTCTGTTGCTACCGATTTGGATACAGATCAAGCAACAACGGATGAAATGCTGAGGTCAGAGTTGGATCACCTGCGTTTACATGGCAGTTCTGCCACTGATGATGATCAAGCAAGAGAGGAAATGGAGGAAGGAGGAGATGTTTTCAATCCAATGTCAAGCCTGGTGTCTGAAGGAAACACAGGAAGTAGACGAGTGACCCGGTCTTTATCGGATCCTGGCCATGCTGTTGAGAAAGATAACGATACAACTGACAATGCAACTTGGAGTGAGGCTCAAGCATCTCATGGTACAGTGGAATCTGTTGCTCGCAAGGACAGTGATGACTTGGAACATGAATTGTCATCCACTGATGATGATACCATAAGGACAGAATCAGTTTCAACCCAGGAAGTGAGGCTTCTTGTTGAGAGAAGTTTTCAGATTGATGCAGTGGCCTGCAGAGGTGTTCCTCTCATCCACTGTGTCCGCCTAATGTGTTCATTTCTTTTGTCTGGAAACCCTGGAGAAATGCTGTCAGACTCCAGTGTTCGTGTCAGTGTGAAATCTTTGGCTCTTTCCTGCATTGCGCAAGCTGTTAAGCTGCATCCTGAAGCATTTTTGGTCCGAATACTGCCTGAGTCATCTGAAGAGTCAGATGATGAGGAACTGCGTCAATCAAGCCCTCAGCTTGTTCGAGATATTCTTCTATTCAGCGGTCATGGAGATCCACAGCTTCGAGGAAGTCTGTCGACTGTGATTGGAAATGTTATTAGAACAGGACTTGAGAAGGGAAGGTTAGTAGTGACAGTGTCAGATGTGTAGGATTTGTTTTTCAATAAGCTGTTAGGAGTTTCAGTAACTACATGTGTAAGAATGAGACTGCTAGAAATTAGCAAACAGCATTATTTTTCTCTACAAATTAAGGCAATCGATGTGTTACATGAATGTAGGCAGTTCCTGAGTAAGCTCCTGTATGTGGTTGTCCAAGTTCTGATACCAGTCCTCATGTCTTCAAAATAAAACTGGTAAATGAAGGGTACATTATTTTTGTTTCAGACTTGTCAAGTGGTGTGTCCTTACTTGGTTCAAATTTTACATTGTACTTGCCAATGAGTGCAGTGTTCTTCAAAGGAATAGCAATGTTTATGCACCATTGACCATTTGCTCATGTGTTATTTTTACAAAAATTTTAATTGAATTTGATCTGAAGTGAAGGGCAGCTACACCCTCTCCTAGTTCTTGAAATTGTGCACAAGATACCCACACACTCACACAGGTAAATGACTCTTGCAAAATACTAAGACATGATTTTAAATCCAATTGCAAGCTGCATTTAAAAAAATTCTTTTATTTTACCATGTAACTCAATTAATAAGTTAATAAGTTTTCCTATTTAATTAAATCTCAGGCTTGATTTCGACACTTGGTGTATTGACACTTGTCAGGAAATGGAGACAGGTATGAACTAACGTGTACATATACTTGATGTGTGATATTTACATTTTAAATGTTTGCCATGCAGGAGCTGTGGGCTGAACTGAAGTGTAAATTATTAAGGGGGCATTCCTTTGGGTAGTCAGAATCAAGATCAGTGATCCAAACTGATTAGTGAATCCACACTGCACATGGCTGTGTAAAGATTCCTCAGTTCTTATGGTGTACCATGGTCCAAGTGATCCTGGATCATTGATCCTAATCTGGAACATCCCAAAGAAACACAGCCTCATACAATGTTTCTTTCTTCAGTTCCCTTAGCACTTGAAGACCTGATGCCAGTATTGAAGTCTATTCTTCAAGATGACTCACCTGTTGCTATAAGACAAGCTTGCATTTCTCTTAAGGTAGAAAAAGCATTTTAAACATTTCTACAGAAAAACCGTACAAGGTTATGTTTGTTTCTGGCCAGTGGCCTCATAAAGCTGGAGCTTATCTTGGTTTCTGTAGCATTAAGCAACTAGGACTGTATCTCATTCTACTCCCCCGTGGATGGGATGCTAATCCATCTCAAGGCCACCTCCCAGCATAAATTTCCCTGTACCTATTTCTGCACCTGAGTGGGGAGAGGCTCTATGAGTCAGAGCAAAGTGTCTTTCCCAAGAACAGAATCTATCATTTTTAGTGCAGAGTGCACTATTGGGATGGTTTAGGGGGCTGCTGTTCGCTAAGACACTAATGTACTAACGCCATAAGGTGTAAACTTTAATGTTTGTTTAATTAATTAATTTCAATTAATCAATTAGCCTTGCGGGAAGGGGGGCTGGGTGCAGTAGGTACCCAAGTGCACTACGCAAAACGTGATAACATGGCAAAAATATATATATGGTTTTGCAAATCTCATGCTATCCTTGTGGTGCCATTCTCTCAAGAACAGAAGTAATTTGCTCCAAATGCATGCGCAGATTAGTTAGCATCAAAGTTGACTATATGTTAGGTGAAAGATACATTTCATAGCATATAAGACGCATGCATTCTAGCATTGCTAGTGCGATAAACTCTGTTCTCAAGTTCAGATGACCGGTTTTCTTATTTTTTGTAATGAGTGATATCACACTCTCGTTTTGGCTGGGAATAGCAGTTATATTTCAGGTAATGTCAGTTCTCCTTTTTTAGTCCATAGAACGTTACTGGGACTGCGTATCTTCTGGAATCTTTCCTAGCTCTATTCAGGAAATGTCATCTGCTGTTTTATAACTATTGTGTGTTTGCCAGGGTTGAAATAGAGAATTGGAACATATTGCTTCTCCTTAGCAGCTTGTTTATTTCCTCTTCTGTGAAAGAGAACCCAAAGATCATATTCAGCAGAAACTTTCCCGCATTAGCTATATGTAAAACTAGTAAATTTGTGACAAAAGAAACTTCGTTATTATTGCTGCAGACTCCGTGGCACTCACTGAAACCTCCAATTAATTTCATCAGTCGATGAGGTGACCTGCTCACCGATGTGGGATATAATTTCGGTCAAGTAAAGATCTCGACCTTCAATACTTCTCGTTGAAATGCTCCTCAGTTGTATTACATAATGGCATTGTGTATTAGTTTGATGTGGTTATATTGTTTACACCAACTCGGCTGGCAACAGAATTAGAACGTGCTATTCCATGATTCAATGTGACTATTTGATAATTAGATTAATTCTTGTTTATCGGTGAAATGAAAATTTACGTTTTGAATAAGACAAATTGTTCCTCTTCGACTTTTCAGCTGATATTTAACTTTTATATTCCATTTATCTCCAGCAGTAAGTTAAAAAAATACACATCTTTCTTATATTTTCATGGAAACAAAGGTATCTTGTTGCATACATTGGCGAGGAAAACAAAAGTATCAAATTACAAACGTTGGCGTGAAAAGTAATGCTACAAAATGAACGAAACTCAAGATAAAATACCACAATAAATTTAAAACTGTCTTGACAAACGGTAATTGTAAGTTATTTTTGGGCAAAACACAAACATGAAACATACACTCAGCTAAGAGTATGTCTTATCAAGTTTTTGTCCGCTCATATTCTGCAAAGGGGAAAAGGCCTAGGTGACTACCAAGGGAGAGAGCAGCAGGGGTGAGGACCTGTGTGACTACTGCATCAGAGATGTAAATAACGCTCTGCACTATCTGAGATTTTCTCACTAGTTTTTTTACTCTTAATATTTTTTTTTCAGAACTGTTTCTCCCTGCTGTGCTCTAGCAAACACTCCAAGGTTGCTTTGGACCTCCTGAATATCATTTCTCACTTGAGAAACAACTCTTATTGGCTTGTAAAGGTAGAATTATAACAATTTAAAGCACACCATGCTTTAAATGTATAATATTGTTGATGAACCTGTTCTTTTAAGGCACTTTAAAAATAATTATCAACTCAGCTAACTTTTTCATACCTACAGTAAATGCTACACTGTACTCGTCTGGTCAATTTATTTCAACAAAATTTAATATGACCTGTTTGTTTCCCCAGAGTTTCTTCACTTACATGTAAATAAAAATCCTATTTTGTTCATCTATGCAGGTTGAATTACTAGACATATTAGAAGATGTGGACTTCAGGTATCAACCTAACTTAAAACTAATTCAATCATTGTTTGACAAATAACAGTATACAGTGTGAAACAACATGCTAAGGGGAAGTGATTTTTCATTTGTTTGTTAAATACTGTGTTCTGCTTGTTACATCTCAAACTACTTGTTATACACACAGGTTTGTGTAGTGGTTAAAACATTGGATGGAGTCTTGGTGTCCATAGTGTAATACAAATTTTAGATTGTTTGTTTCGTAGAATGGGAAACTTCTGCTGTGAGGATGCCATAACATTCTGCTGGTACACCCATTTATACAATGATGTACACGTACTTCTGGGCAGAGAAAGGCACTGTGACAGTAAGAACACAACACAGTGACCCCAGCCTGGGCTCGAGCCTGAGCTGTTTGATCTACAGTATCATGAGCTAACAAAAGTATAATTAATTATAACTGTGGATCCCTAATTGATTTCTTATTCTCACCTTTTTTCAGGCTCTTGACATTTTTAAAAAGCAAATTTGAAAACCACCAGGAATCAGGGATGCAAAGATTATTTGTAAGTTATATACCTGTCAAATTTGTTGAAGTTTACTCTACCTGTACTGTGTTCTGTTTACAACTATAAAGTTGGTATTTTCTTCTGATTTGCTTCAGTAAGCCATTTGTCATACTTAGACATTTTAGATCAATTACAGCCAAAAGAACTCAAGATTCCTCAAATCAAATTTTAAGGGCCTATTGCACTCTTCCTTGTACATGTGGCAATTTTTTGATAGAAAACTCAATTTTCAAAGTTGATTCGGTAAGGAAACTCCTTTTGATCAATGTTGCAAGATTGTTCTGTGAAAGCTGAAGTTACGGTAATGCAGAATTTGTAATTTGTGGAGAGTTTTTCATGATGGCAAAACAGTGTATATTGTTTTGTGAAGAAGTAGTCAGATAAACTTGTATTAATAAAATGTAATTTAAAAGACTTCTTTGATTGGTTTGAAAGAAAACTAATTTACAAGAAGATCTGATTAACAATGTGGTGCTGGACTTGTTGGAAGATGATGACATCCGAGTCAGGTCTGCAGCTGCCAAGTGTTTTGTCAGGTATGGCAGAGATGTAAAAAATGACAAGTAAATCTGAAGATTCAGTTCGTAGTCACTTTTAAAAAATGTTTTTACAAGTAAACAAAAAAGTAAATAAAACATTGAAATGTGAAACTGACAATTTAGATGATTTAAGTCCAGGGAAGGGTTAGAATGATCCTGGCACTTTACACTGTACAATCAGGTGCATGGCTAGGATTGAGAATTGCCTCTCCCTCTGAATGGGGTGCTTAATCCATGGCAAGTTACTCTGCCCTTTTTCTGCACTGACCTGTTGCAACAAATTTGCAAGCTTTCTTGGTTTCTGTGGCATATTACATGTAAGCTAAGTTACTAGGCAAATTTATACTCCCCCCCCCCCCCCTTCAGATGGGATTATAGGGTTACCCCCAGCATTAAACTCACTGGTACACATTTATACACCTAGGTGGAGATAGGCACTGTGTCAGTAATAATTTATAATAATAAGAGTAAAGTGCTTTGCCCAAGAACATAAGGCAGCTACACTATCATTTGGCCACTCGAGAGGAAGTTACTTGCTAACTGTTATGCAGTTAAAGACAGGAAAAGGGAAGTGGAGGGTAACATAGCAATGACGCAACATTCTGCCCAGAAATGTAGAAATAGAGGCCTGTTTACAACAGGAAGCAGAACTGCCCAAATTTACAGTCCTGAACATGTATGTGGTTGGAAGGTCAAGTTGTAGGGGAGGAATTGAAGGATAAGCTTAAGACAAGATACACTGGAATTAAAACACCCAATTGCAGGATACAAACTGAAGGTATTTCAATGGGTAACAGGATGGGGAAGTGTGAAAGTAGATTGAAAACAGAGATTTATCTAGCTTTCAAGACTTTTGATAATTAACAGTTGCTCTAAGATTGCCTTGTCTTTACTCTCCAGCATGGTTCCACAACTCTTTTATTCATTAAACAATGACAAACAAGCTGTGGTAATTTCTGCTGTTCGAAGTCAAATCAGTAAGTTTGTTATAAAATAGTTGATCATTAATAATATTAAACAAATCAATTGTTTTGATCATGAAATTATTTTATTATTTTTTTATCTGAGATAATTATTTCTGAGATAAATTTTTGTGATATTATTGTATAGCTTGGTATGATCTCCCTTAATGGAACAATATGTACTGTACATGTATGTGTCATAGTTTATGACTACAGTATATTGGACATGACTGTCTATAGATTTTGAGTGTTTTTATAATTATTTCAACTGCATGCAGACCTTCTTAACTTAAAGAACATCTCTTCAAAGAAATTAGAATTGCTCAAGATACAGAATGACTTTCATACATGTACAGGGTTGTAGCACACATTATCAATATTTATGAATTCAATGCGAATTATCAGTACTTTATGTTTCAGGTAATCTCTGTATTCAGGAATCCCAATGCAAGGCATATACCCAGTCAGTTATTGATGCCAACCTTTCAAGAGCTGTGTCACTCATCACAACAAAGCTGAATCATTCAACATCAAGGACCTCTATGGTATGGTATAATTAGTTTGCTAAGATGGCAGCTGCTTTCAGTCCATTCATGATAATAATTATTAGTAATTTAATTATTGATCACACCCCTACTAATCTAATGTGATAAGGTGTAGGAATTGGTGCCCATCGCAATTAAGAAAGAGAACTTTCTTAGGCAGGTTTCTCAGTCACTTCTCTTATTGGTATGAATATTGCACAAAAGTAACACAGATCAAGGGCATGCTAAGGAGTAGTAAATGAAATTACAAGTCTGTTCGTATGTAGAGGCAATCCCTTTAAGCTACATACATTATTCTATCACATAACTTTCTTCTAAGAAATGTTTCCACTGTAGGAATTAGATTTTGATCTCTCTAGGGAATGATATGTACATGTAAGCTTGCAGAAAACCTTCCTATCTCAAACAATCATTTAAAACATCATCACTTTTCACAATTAACCAATGTCAATTTATTATGAGCCCAGGGGCTGATTACTAGTAACAAAAAGATGCTATCTTGAACAGTCTTCAACAGCTTATAAATTGAACTGAGTAGTTTACGGCTTGTAGTTCTTTTTTATTTTGAATAACCCATTTCCTTTACAACTTATAAAAGTCATTTCTCTTAACAGCTTGGATGCATTCATGTTCTATCACTGTTGACAGAGTCATTCCCTGTTGCAAACTACCCTGGAGCTTGGGGATGTAGTGTATCACTTTCATGTAGAAGTCCTCTACCTACCCAACCCATAGGGTCATTCGGTTCTCCCTCCAGGCCTTCTAGTCCAAGTGCTGCTTGTACAGGGGGAGGAGGACCTTTGTCAGTTGTAGTGGGTAGTATGATATCCTCAGGGCTGGCTTATGATCTTTTTGCACATCAGCAGTTGCTTCAAGTAAGTGTTCATGAAAACTTTGAATTGCTAGTGACTGATACACTGTATAATGTAATGGAACTGAACAATCTTACACACTCCTTTTTTGACAATGAATGCTTGTATGCTTCAAAAACCCATGGCCTAAGGTCATATTTTCATAAAATATAGTCTCTTAGGAAGTTTTAATCAGTGATTTAATTTTCTTATTATCTAGTAATTTTCATGAACTCAGTGGCTGTGAAAAATGATTTCCCCTTTTACCATGTATTATGATTTATTTTGATTAAAAAAGGTTACATACATGGGAAGGCCCTGAAGGATTTGTATTTGGTAATGGCAAAATGTTCAATTATTAATAACTTTATTCTTGGGGATCAATATAAAAATTAGTTTGGTGTCCTGTTAGATATGAAAATCACATTATCACCACCACTGGGAGGGATATATCAGTTAATAATAATTATCAACTTATTTTAGTTTTTATCCTACGCTTATGTTATGTTATTTAGACAGGACCCCTTTGATAACAGTACTCTTGCACTGAAGGGCTATCCTGTATAAACATTTGTTATTATTATTATTATTATTATTATTATTATTATTATTATTATTATTATTATTTTTATTTTTATTATTATTAATGGCAAGTATAACTGAAAAGTTAAAACTTTGGAAATTATGTTTATGTAGATCAATATAAAAGTATTACTATGTGAACATGTGGCAAGTTTTAGTCACCAAAATGTTTTTCAACAAAGCAGAATCATGTAATATCAACCAATAAGTTGAAGTTTAAAATTTATACATTATCATGAATAAATTATCATTATAAAAGCAAGGCAGAACAATGAGGTTGTATGGTGAATATTACTACTGTATTTTACACAGATTGCAGGGAACATTCTGTTTGGTGCAGGCTGTAGTGGTGTCCATGTTTCACTGAAAGTTCACTCAGAGCGAGGGCCCTCAGATGAGCCTATCGGTTCTGCTGAACACTGGAGTGTGTTCACTGATAGTGCCTTAGCTTCCCAGGCAGAGAAACTAATTCTCCACTTGACAAGGTAAGACTCTAAGCTTCTCAGCACTAGTGGTCTATCTTCTAAATGAGGTTTTAAGAAAAGTATGGACCTCCAAAAGGAATATTTTTATATACATGTAGCAGGGGCTCTAGCAATTTGGAGCAGGAGGAAAAACAGTCCATATAATTTATTGTACATTCTTTGCAAACAAAACTAATAAATATATTGAAAGCGTGAGATGTCCCATGGACTTCAAGTTTGTCAGTTGAAAGATGGGTGGAACAAAGTGTTACGAGTATCGTTGAAGAGCAGGGTTGTTTCCAGACAGAACTCAGGATCGCTGGTAACAGCAACAAACTAATTTATTTCCGTAAGATAACTTCACGAATTTACAGCACTAAGCTTCTTCAAATTTGAATCAATCTCTCTCACAGAAGAAACGCTTGCTCTAATATACATGAGGCTTAAAGTTCTAGAAACTTCTATTTGGAACTAAATTAAGTAGTTTGACACAGTTTCTAATCTGAGTAATTACATAAGGATCAGAATGTTCTGGAATGTTCTTATACTAATTGGTCACGGCTGAATGACTTCCGGTTCTAGATTGTTCCAGAAATTGACTAGACAATTTTTCGTAACACAAAGTTTATTCAATCTATCATACTGTATTTTGTTTAAAGCAATGAGGCAAACTAATTAGTAGGGTAAATCACCTTTGCACATCGTGTACAGTTGATTTTGAGATGCACTGTGAGGGTAAAATGTCTTGCCCAAGAGCACAATTCATCTAGGTTTGACTGACGAATGATACCGGTTTCGCCCCATGGCGAGTTTGCTCCCACCGAGTTCGCCCCCACTATAAAATTTCTATTTCGAGTTTGCCCCAAAATTTTGTGTCCGTATTTATGTAGTTGTTATCGAGTTATTAAACGTTTTCTTAGAACCATTTCAGTCTATGTATGTTTGATAAGCTTAGATGACGATTGTTCGCTTGTTGCAGCCGGCGCGCGCACAACAACAGAGTCAAACGGTTACCGGTCATCTCGCCACCAACGAACTCACCACCGAGCGAAGTCACCAAGCGAAGTTTCCTCGCTAAGGCTGTGGATAAAAGAACGAGGAATAATCTCTATATGCAACTCGATCTGGTTGGGGGCAAGCTCGATCAAGTTGAGTCGATGTGCGTGCGTGTAGATGAAAATGATGTGGGGGCGAACTCGGTGGTGGCGAACTCGCCATGGGGCGAAACCGGCAGCTACCTGACTGACAACACCCAAACCAATATGCCCTAAACATCACTACTGTTAGTAGTATCACTAAACCTTTATTTAATAATTTCTAGGTTATTGAACATTGTTTCTCATGTTGTTGAGAACAACATTCCTGGTGCTCATTCCTTTAAGGTACAGTAAATGACTACTTCTGTAAACATTGTTTGATAGATAGACAGTTAACTTTATTTAAACATGAAAACACAGTAACAAAATTTACATCCATGCAATAGGTTACTGGACTGCTTCATGTAAGAGTGATTTCTCTAATTCTCAATTTTGTTGACTTAGGTTCTGTATGAGAATGGTTTTGATATACATCTATTTTAACAGTGAACAATATTACCTAAAAAGTGTGATTTTAAGAGTCTTATCAGAACTGCAAATCCCAAATTTTGGTGAACAATTTTGAAGTCACTCTGTTACATTCAGAATAACATTTTCATATTACGTACTTCTACATATTCTTGGACTTGATTGCTTCTGTGTGTTTGTTCCACTGTAGATTTCTTTCCCTGGACAGAATAAAGACAAACAACAATCAGCTGCTATTCCTGGTGTGGCTGCTCCTCAGACCCCTTCTCCTGCTTCCGTTGGTTCCAGTCCTGCTACAACTGTTCCGAAGAGACTACTGACCAAGACTAAGCGGGCTCTTTCTGAAGCAGATTTATCCCAAGCGACTTCAGATAAACCTGTTTCACCATCTAAGACCCAAGGGGGCGGTGGACAACCTACAGAGTCTTCAGATCAAAACACACAGAGCCCTCCTCCCAAGAGCAGCATTGGCATGTTTCACCATTTACCGCACTACATGAAGTTGTATGAAATCGTTAAAGGAGCTTATGCCAACAACCAGGTAATTAGTCATTTGTTTGACACTACACACAAAATAATGCTGCTGAAGAAACAAAGGATTCCCATTTGACTACTTAACATGATACGTGCTTGTCGTGCGTGTGCATTCATTCATGTACAGGCACACACTTATCCGTACATGTTCGTGGATTCTTGTTTCTGTGTGTGGATACATGCACACACAGACTGTCACCAAAAGGAGGAAGAAGAAGAAAAAAGAGGCTAGAACTTTTCTTTTAGTCAACTTAGGTTGTTTCTTCCAGGTATGTACAGGTTAAGTTAACAATAACCCATTTCAATATTATGTTTTCTTTGCCATGTCTGGTACATTTGAAGTGAAATTGCTAAAAACCCAATGTTCTGCAAGTTATCCATGGGCCTCTCTATTTTGCATAATGTATTGTTGCATCCATTTTGCATTTTGAATATCACATTTCCTTCAATAGGTGACACTGATGAGTCCAGCCCAGGACAAGTTTTGTCAGTTCCTAGCAGCAACCTTGGATGCTTTGTCTCTTCTTCTTGAAGTCACTGCATTTGCTGACATTGGAAAGGTTTGTTACTACTGTCAAGATGGTTGAGATCTAGTAGGTGATGTATTTTTGTTGTTTAAAATTTTTACCGTAGTACCTTGTATTGAGGAAACTATTTTGTTTCAGCACATTGAAGAAATACTTGGCTATCTACAAGTTTGTGAGAAACTGGAGGCAACAAAGACATTCTTATGTGTCCAACAGGTATACAATCATGTAGTCAACCATTTAACTCAACTGCCTGGAAGCTTATTTTCATGAGCAACTTACATGTATTATAATTTTTTAGGTTAAGGAAACATCACAAGGACATCAATGTTTTGCTTTCCTTCGTGTCTTCACGCAGGCTAGGATGCTAGTCTGGTTTTATTAGGTGGTACAGTGGTGTGTTGCTTTCTTAACAATTTTTTTGAAAACCTCGCATCACTTTCTTAACCAATCAGAAGTAAAACCAAAATCAGTCATGACTTTCTCGCACATGTTTTCCAACCATTTGCTTCAGCTACTTGTATTTGTTTCCAGTTTTGAATGGTTTCCTAGATATTCTGTGTTCTTTGTGTTTGGCCCGAGTGATTACTTTGGTATTGGTTTGTACAGTCAATTGAAAACCACTCTGGTGCACTAGCTGTGGTAGTGACGGATTGGCAAACATCTCATCTTTAGGTCCTAACAACACATGCGGCTTTAGGATTTCTCTACGAGTGATTTTGATGTGCTCTTTATTGTCTAGTTTGTGTGAGCGAGATGTGAAAAAACCAACAATTTTTTTTTTGTACATAGCATTAAAGAGATCACTCTCCCTTTAAATAGAGAATGCATGTTGGTGTCATGTCCTTTTAAGGACGACACCAGGAAAATAATTTAAATTATTTTCCTTGTCTTTGACAGCTTTTACGTGCAATGTTTGGTATCAATGCCCTTAGCCAACCAGAACTGATCCAGAATGCCTTGGCTCCTCCCTGCCTTGCTGAAAGTCATGTGACAGTGCCAGAACAACCTAACCAGCTAAAGGCCCCGGATGAAAGCCTTTATCACTCATGTTTTATTCATCCATTAACAATTATTACAAAGACGCTGGAGAAGTTGAAACCCAAGGAAGAAGTTAAAGAAAAAGGAAACGAATCAGACTCTTTAGGGTATAATTTATGCTTCTTTTATTCACCTGTTTTTTCAGAAAGATCAGATGATTGTTTATTCGAAGTGCTCAGTGCCATTCATTGATCATCATTATTGTCACAATCAGCATGGCTATCATCTTGTTGTCTTTGTGTTCATTTGTGACATTTACCATGACAGTCATCTCGGCTACGGAGATTCTCTATTTTCCAATTCCTCTTGATTCACTCTGTTTGTCCCTCAAAGTTTGCGTAAACTATGGTTGTGATATGCAGACCTCCTAAGAGCATTTAAATAATGATAGAGTGAATCACGGGAAATTGGAAAATAGAGAATTGCCTTGTAAACACCTGTAAGTGTTTTCCTATGTAATTTAATAATTTGTTTGTTGTTTCTACAGAGGTATTGGAGTGTTTATCAAAAGGCTCAGGAAAAAAGCCGCTATTTCTGTTCGACCTACTATGAAACTGGACAAGGTGGAAAATGTGTTTATTTACTGTATTCCTTAATTGTCTTCTTGGACCATTTGGCTATCTGCCCTAAGGTCCTTTGCTATGCCAAATTACATATTTTCTTTCACGTATGATGTCATTCAACCCATCTTTCGTTCCACTCTCCCCATACAGTATTGTTACGTGAAATTTGAGTTATGAAAATAAACTACGTGGTGTCCTGGGAAGCAAGCATGAAACAATCCATAATCACTGCATAAATCATGATACCTGTCCATTGATTTCTGTGCTAACTTTGGTTTATGGAGAAAGTAGAAATTAGGGAAGTATAGAAATCAGAAAAGTGTAGAAATTAAAGGAAACTTAAAAAGATAGCTTTAACTGAGATAGAAAAGTGCCAAAGATTAGGAATATTATAACAGATCGCTAATGAAGAAGTTGAAAAAGGGATGGGTCTAAATTTTTCTGGATGTACCATCTGCAGTGTATCTCTTTAACAGAATAATGATAATATTGTTTGCTCTTTTCTATTTTAGCAATCCCCCATTCATTCATTTATCCGCTGGTTTGAACCACTAGTGATCCGTGCCTTGAAGGAGTACACCATGTCGAGTAATGTCATCTTACAACAGCAGGTGTTGAGTCTGTTGGCTCAGCTCATCAAACTCAGGGTGAACTACTCATTACTGGATGCTGATCAGGTAAGCAGGGTGCAAGCAACAACAACAACAACAACAACAACAACAACAACAACAACCCTACAACAACAAAAACAACAACAAAAACTTAAGTACCTTTTTTAGAACAAATGGTTAAAATCGTAAGAAGAAGAACGGGAACGGGAAAAAGAGTTTATCTAGCTGATTAGCAGGATTGAATTTTTAGATTTTAAGGTTTTTGGTTGTGAACTGTTACAATGCGGAGAGAAAAAAAAACGGGAAAGAAAGAAAAGTAACTGAATATAACAAAAAGGTCAAAAAGATAATAGGAACTAATTGAATACGGAATTAAATTTGATATTAGCAGGCACCGAGCAAATCAATTGACCGTCACAGTGTCAACCGTTTTTTATATAAAGAAAATAAATATTTAGTATATTATTGGCCAATGCGCTCACCTCTTCTCATCCTGCTCAAAATTACCGTGCGCTCCTGCAATCAGATGCTTGGCTTAAATCCCCTTGTGTTTCCCTTTTTGCCACGACTGACTTCGGCAAGTACATGAATATTCCAACAGACTCGGCAAATATTGACTTACAGCCGTGACACTTTACAATTCTCCCAACAACCCTGCACAAAATATATTGAGACCAGTAATGAGAAGTTATTTGTTGACTTGATAAATTTAAGACCAGTAAAAGTGCGTGCTTTGCTTTTTTTTTCATGTAGGTGTTCATAAGCTATGTTCAGAAGCAGTTTGAATACATTGATGCAGGGCAGATAAAGTGAGTGTTCTCTGTATCATTTTATTGATGAACGTTTGCATAGGAAATCGGTCTATTTGAGAAACAATTAGGGATTGATTGTACACATGAACAGATCGGAAAATGTCTGATCTGTTCACAAATACAAATAATCCCTACCTGTTTCGAGAGAAAAAAGAGACCAATCAACCGTAAATACAAGCTTCTATCAGAGAAACTGACGTCGTTTCGTCATAGAGGGTTGCTAAAATGAAGCCACGGGATGAAATATGTTAGTTTTCTAACTTTACAAATCGGACTTTACATGTATGGCAAAGCCTTCAAGTTTCATCTGGGACCTGTTCGCTTTCATTACCAAGAGCTGACTCCATTGCTTAAATGCGATTGATACACTTAAGACTTAATTGTTCAGCTATTGATTCAATTAGGGACAAATTCATCCGCTTCCAACCAAACGGGAGCGAGTATTTACGGTAGCAGGTCTAAATTGGTACAGGTCTAATTTTTGATATGCCAAGAAACTTCTCTCGGATTGTATTGTGACATCAGTGGTTTAAGAATGTAAGAGTAAAAGCTACTCTTAACAAATCAAATGAAGGTAGCTTCGTTAGGGGCTGGGAAGTATTGATGGCATGACTCATTTCTGTCTTAACCCTTAACCCTTGCACTCTCTTCCAACAACAGATCCTGTGACACGTTCCTTCCACACATCTTCCAGTTTCTTGTATTACTGTCATACGAGTGCTTTCAGCCCAAGTTTAATCAAGCTAAAGCCATTGTGGGAATGCCGAGAATAATCCAGCTTTGTGATGGTATCATGGCAGGAGGGCAGCCAGCTCAAACTCATGGTACATTTTTATCTACAGTAGTCATATTCTTTTACAACAACCTCTTCTTCTTGAAGCCCTTTGTGTTTAGGTATTAACCACATAGATCCGATTCATAACTCACCATCTACCCTTCAGTTGTTCTGTAAAGACGGCCTGAGAATCTGCAAGCCTCTCCTTCACAGCCATCGTTTTAGGTCATCACGCATCATTTCCTCCCCCAAAAGGAGACTAAAAAGTGGGTATTGTGGGACACTTCTCTAAGATAATGGCATTTACATTAAGTAAAAGCATTCCCCGTTGTAAATCTTAACATAGCAATTTCTTTTATTAAATATATTTGGTTGGACTCGAGTATGTCGTGTCCGTTTGCCTCAAATCTAGTAACTAATATCCTAAAAGTGGGATGGTTATGTTTTTAGGTATTCCAGCTTTACAGCCAATAGTCCACGACTTGTTTGTACTGCGAGGTGCTGGCAAGAGTGGCATTGGAGAAGATATCGAAACACAACGAGAAGTTGTGGTGTCTATGCTACTTCGCTTGGTCCATTATCCTGAGGTAGGAAAATACCAGCTGATTGATGGACAACTGATTGATTGACCGACGAACAGACCAACTGACCGACCGACCGACCGACTGACAGATACAGAAACGGACACGGACACGGACAGATAGGCAGACAGACAGACAGACAGACAGACAAACAGATGGACAGACACAGACTGTTGATCACTGAATTCCTTGACTGAACAGTTCAGGTTAGTGTCAACTGTAGGTAATAAGGGGATAAAATGTGAGTTTTGTTGGATATTCCAATATACATAGGTGCTAGAGATGTTGGTCACTGTTCTTAACTGTTACCAGCGAGAGGAGGTGAAGTGGAAAGACCTGTCAGGGCAAATTATAGATCTACTGCTTCCTCTTCTTGCAAATAAAAAGGTAAAGAATTTTATTTTATCTCTAACCTATTAGCAGTTTTTTTGGGGGCTTCTTGTTAACTTAGACTGGTTTCAAACTACAAGGTACAGAAGTGGACACACCATTAAATAAACAGACGAGCAAACAACCTTGTCACCAGGGCTTTCCTTTCAAACTCGGTAATCTCCTGAACCGAGGTTGATGAGCAAACAATCAAACGCAAACATACAAACAAGCTAACAGACAAACAAACACGACATAGGGGTATCATATAATCTCGCGTCGGCGTTAATCAGCATTTGAACATACCAGCCTGGAAGGTAAATTGACCAGCTGGTTATAATTCACGTTGTAATGTTATAGGTGCAGGTGGAATCTGAATATGGTATTGAGATGTTGCAGGCTGTGTTCGGTGCGGTTGCACCAGGCTCATTATGGCCAGTGGATGCACTGCTGAGGGTGTTGTTTTCCAGTGTGGATCAGGTGAGTGTCAAAAGGCGATAATATGTTACTGCAGTTCGTTAGCCTGGTTTTCAGGACAAGTTTTTGCTGTTGTATGGGCAATGCAACTCGACAGCTGCCATTTAATAAATTTGTATTGGTTTTTGAACCAAGTATACTAAGTGATTGAGTTTTCTTCAGAATATATTATAAATGACTCGTTCGCACTGATTGTTATGTCACTGGATATTGTTTGCTCGTCGACATAAATTTTTGCAAATAAAAACTCGATTGATATGAAGCCAGTTTTGATAAGAACGATTGGATGATGCCGCGTAAATCTACCAGAAATTAAAATTTCTCTTAGGCTATTGAGAAATATCACGCCAACTGAAACAAAACAGGCTCCGGAATTGCGTTAACTAACTTTGTTCGAAATTTCGTTGCAGTCTTGATTGGTTTAATGCTCACGGTAAAGCAGAGAAAAAGGTTGAATTTCTTTTGCACGGTACTGTATGCCAGTGTCGTACCTTAAAGGAGTTCAGTCACGGTATTATAAATTATTTTGGCCACTTACAAAATCACTTTTAAATTGAAGGAAGCCTGAACATAGTACTTTACCAAGATGGAAAAACACCAAAGAGATAATAATAAACCATAAAGGGACAAGGATGGTTAAGGATGGAGAAGATTAACACGGATTACAAGCCACATGACTAACATGAAAATTTTAGGCTAAACTTTTCAAGATGAGCTAACCGTGACGTAGCTCCTTTGAACACCATCGACGGACATACAACCTTTCACTTGACGCTGATGGTGACTTCTGCTTGTAGGTTGTTAGTCAGTTATTAAAAAAAAAAAAACAGTCTGTAAGTCTTCCTTGTCCGAGACGATCATATAAGATAAACTACAGATAAACATGCCAATTATTTTGCTTATCTTTTTCTTTCCAATTTTTTCTTTTATAGACTCAGTTGGCTGCATTCGGCCGTTGGCTGGCTACAGTTCTTGTTGTGCTACAAACTCTCATGGCACAAGTCACGGAAGATATACTGTTGTCAAGAATTGACCAATCGGGATTTAGACCCAAGTGTGTCAATATGATTGATAAACCTTTATTACCCATAGAGGTGGGTCTAATGTCTCAAGCAACTGTCGTTAACACCTTAATTAAGTTGCTAATCTGTGCGAGAAATCGTCCAGAGAAAAATAGTTTTAGATGACTCTGGAATTTCTTTCAGACTTAAATTCTCTAAAAATGTAAAAAGCAAACAAATCAGTAAATTGCCTTGGCCAGCAAAATGCAACTGTCACAATTGGATATGTTAAAGCCACGTGCAAAGAAATGAAGAAAAATATAAATAATTATTTAAATTTAATCCTTCATGGTGGATTTACGTCTCTTGGCCGCAGTTATGAAAGGCCTTACCCTTAATAAAAGATTCGGTATATTTTTTCTTATATCGTTGTAACGAAAAGCTCACAAGATTTATATGTTTCTCTTTTTCACTTTCCAGATTCTTGTCAAATTTCTCTTTCACGTCGTTGAAATGACTGCCAACCGTGTTAATACGGTAACGAGAAGTTCCTTTGTAAATTTAGGATCACAAAGTGAAGAAGTATTCTTGTTAAAGCTGTTTGGTTGCATTTTGACATGCCTAACACATCTATTGAAATCAGGTTTGTTATGGTATCAATCACTGTAGCAATCACTTTGAGTGAATTAGCAGTCGTTCTAAAGCCGCTTCAAAGTCGAACTCAAATTTATCAGGTTCAGCACATGTGTGGAGCGGCTTTTGAACCTCGTCAATTTTTATCGAATTGTGTGACGTGTTTAGAGTGAGGCAATCTTATTCTTGTCCATTGTTTCAGCAAACTTTAAGAAAGTGTCCCAGGTAGCGTCCTCGTCCCCTATCATTCAGCCATCTGTAGAGTATATCAATGAAAGTGTGGCTCATCTTGTGGACACCCACCCAGTTCTGGTCCTACAGTGGTGTCAGGTGTTAAGACAACTGAAGTACATGGACTCGCACTTCTGGTGTGGATTTCTTGACACAGGATCACGTTTGAGCACTGGTAAGAAAAATGCTAGTAGTATCCAGTGAGTGCTTATTTGTGGCATCTGAATGCAAGTTTTGCTACTCCAATCCAATCCAAACCAGTCTAATCCATTCCAATCCAACCTAACCCAATCCAAACCAAACCAACCCACACAACCCAATGTGTCTCGCCATCTTTGTTGCAGCTTCAGGTGGTGATGTTTCACTGGAAGGTCCAACAATGAACAAAGATGTATCTTGCATGGGAGTGCTACTGATTTACTGTGATCTTCTCATAACACAGCACATGGTATGTACCTCTGTTCTTTACCAATTGAATTGAGTTGCGTGGTGCCCCATGACTATAAAACATGTTGTTAAATTTTGTAGCTTATGTCCCTTTTGCCGATTATAAACGTGGAAAATCAGTGGAACAAACCTGCAATCCTCTGTTTTGAACAGTTAGACTAAGCTTTGACTTACTTCCTTCCTTGGTGGAAATTTTAAAGCCAATAAACTTCAATAAGGAGGCAGTAAGTGAACGTTTGTACCCTTTAGGAGCAAGGAGCATTAGACCTGTCCCAAGCAGGGACCCTGCTGAAGATGTCCCTTGAGGATCTAGTGCAAATGGCAGAGGAGCCACCCATTCAAGGATTTCTTAAGTAAGCAGTTAGTCTAATGTGCTTTACCCATTCAGTCGTGAGATTAGAATTTCCTTTGGATTTGTTAAGTCTGTTTATGAAGATAGAAAACGTTTTAGCATTCAGTACTTGGCTAAAAGGTAGAAAATATTCGACTTTGTTGGAACTTAATTCATTATATTATTTACTTCTAGCATTTTGTATAGCACCCAAGAGGGAAGCAAGCTCCTGTTAGACTCGTTCATGTCTTATAAGTCTCTTTTTGAAACAATGAAGCAGGTATGTGTGACTTGAAAAACAAATAATAGTGATATAAGCCCTAGATAGACATTATCTGATGTAAAGGCAGATATAAGACAATTCAAATGGAAGCCATGTACTTTTATATGCTGTTGAATGTAATGTTGAATGTAATGTTGAAGTCCTCGAATGAAATCGTTATGTGAAAATTTAAGTGAAACCTGTTGAATAGTGGTTTTCTGGAAACTTGTACGTTATATTTGATGTGATACTCCTCTGTAAAACAAATTCATAGGGTGCTCCGTAGCAATTGTAGAAATAGAAACAAAAGTGAATTTAAACCCCGAAAATTTGGAGGCCTTTATGGTTGCGGCAACCGATTTTAGGGGTGTCCCAGAACTGCAAGTACTAAGCAAATTCCTTTCTTCTTCTATTTAGTTGTTAGTAATTTTACAACTTCATCAAACTTTTTTCTTCAGCCAAGCCACATGAAGGATATACTGTGCTGTTTAAAGGGAGTACACCAGTCGCAATCCCTTTACCTTTTGAAGATACTGGCCGAGTGTTTTCTAAGCTCTTCTCATCAGTCTGTTGCGAGGATGGCAGAACGTCTGATTTGCAAGAAGCTGGAGATGTACATTGCTGGACAGAAGGCGGTAAAGAACCCTTCTTTTAGCATATTTTCTTTCTTATAGCAGTAGCTTATTTCCTTGCTGAAAGTAACGTCTAGCCACGCACCTTCAACTAGCTGTATATTTGATGCTGATCTGGCCCTACAAAGTGGTTATGTCTGTGGTGAGAGAATTGACTGCTGTGGCGCATGGTGGAAACTCTTGACCGATAAAGCCTATGACACTTTTGATCCCTTTATTCAGAAACTTTACATTGTAGTATTCCGAAGTTATCCACTTTACTTCGAATACGTTTCGAGCGCTTTTACTAACCGTCTTTGGGTCTTGAGTTACGGATAAAAATTGTTATGTACGGCATTTCGAAGGGCGGCAAATTTGTGATCTGATGCCAAGTTTCCGAATGATCCTTGTGGCTTTTCGTGGTATTGTTTTTTGTTAGGAATCCACCCAAGACCACATAGAGGATGAGCTGAAATCTGTATGTCAGTTGATTGCATCCAAGAAGTTAGTGAAGAGGTAATTAATACAATATTTCCTCTTTCCGATGACCCATTCATCATCAATTTCTCACATTGCGTCTTGAGCATTGTTGTTATGGTCGCTTCTAGACCGACTTTTAGGTTGTAGGAATCTTTCGCCAACTGAGAAAAGGTTTTCTCCTTTTTCCCTTGAAATAATGTTTCTGCCTTGATGAACTAGAAATCAGTTATTTTTATGGAAAGAACCCCCACATTTACTGGAAAGTCATTTTTAAGTATTTTCTTCGACGAAGGGGTAATGCTGAAAACAACAGTTTTTCTTTTCCTCAGTTACCAAATTTATCAACCACGTGTGCAGAATTCACAAAGTGCACTCTAAAGGTAGCCTTTTAAAGTTGTGAGGTGTGCTTTGCTTTACTGTGTTAAAGTTCTTCACATGTACAGCATAAGTAAATTCTCCTTGTTATGCACTCTTTTCTGTCATAGAATGATGGGCGGTAAAACAAGAGGAGATGCCCTAGTTTAATTGTTAGTGCATTAACTTTAATTCAATCCAATACCGGCCGTTGTTTGTACTTGTTTCATTTTAAGATATAGATGTTTAGTTTATTACACTCGCACATTTTGTTTTTAACGAGAGCTGTTTTGATTTTTATCTTTTTTTTAGGAACTCAACCCTTTTGTTATTGGTAAATAAACTTCTTCCCTCCAGGCCACCACTGGAAAGAGAAATGCCAGCCATTGAAGACCTAGCTTCATCCATGAACAACTACACAATTGATCGGGTGCCTGTTTACTGTGTATTGTACCTAGTTTATAATGATACACTCACAAAAGTAACTTAAATAGGCAATTTCCGAGTTGCCTTTCATATGAAAATGAAATCCCATATTAAGTGTGTTCCCCCTACAGGTTCATTTTCATGTTAATCCACCTCATTTTCTTATGAAAGGTTTTGCACAAGGACTGGTTTGAAATAGGGGCACAAGGTATCTCGGAAATCGACCTATTCGAAGATAGCCGTCGGAAAGTAATTTACCGTGAAAGCAAAACAGTGAAATGGCGAAATTGAACCAACAAGGATCAAGGATGGCTAAGAATGAGAAAGATTAAGTAGGATTGGGTTCAACTGGCGAACTGGAAAATTTTAGGCTTCAGGATTCACCAGTTATCCTATCCATGACAAAGCTTCTTACTGAAATGCATGTTAGAGTGTCAGGTGCCTTTGGGCGGCGACCTGCATGTCTTACAAGGTTCTTTATAGTTGGCCAAACGAAACGATAGGTAAACAACACAAACAATGCCGCTAGTCCTGAGAGCAAAAGAAGTGCAGATTAACATGACCGAATAAAAATAGAGATTTTTAAAGAGGTGCAGGTCAACTGGTGACCTTACTTTGTGCTCTAAACTTGTTGTCACAAGATCGCACCTGGCAGAGGTCCTGGTTATATGTTCTTGTGCAAGTCACATTATTCGCACAGAACTCTTTGTCTACTCCGGGTTTTAAACGGGACATAACCCTGATTTGATAAAACAAATAGTTCATAGGTGAGGTCATTAAGATGCTGCATTGCAACAAGGTGAGACCTGACAAGAACAATCGACAGTTGCCAGGTTGCCTTTTTTATGAAACAGAGTCAGAAAAAAGGATATTTTACATTGTTACATAATATCTGCCCTTTTTCTTCGATAAACGGACTAATCCTTTTCTTTTTGTCTCAACAGGAGTGGTTTTGTCGTCTAGCACAGCAGTGTTGTTTTGCTGGTCATCCAAAGGACCAGAAGGCAAAAGCCAACATGCCACATGAAGCCATTGAGATGCTCAGTGTTTTGAATGGCAAGGAAGTCTCTGACATTGTAAATCATAAGGTTGGTTTTCTTCCTTTAGAAGATAAATACACCCTATGTGATGCTTTAACTGTAAATTAAATTGTGGACTTATTTGGTTGCCACCTTATTACACACACTATTTTCTCAGCCAAGTTTCTAACCTGCGCACTCAAAAATGAATCAAATTCCTGCAGTTTCTTCACTAGCTAACACTTTGGTGAAGGAAATAATCAAAATAATCCCTTCTCTGATTAACAAATTTATGTTCGACGATGTGGCCGTGGATCTTGTTATTCTTTATCATTCGTTTCGTATTTGATGACATACCATTCTTAATTAATCCAAGGACTTTGACCTTTCACTCCTTGAAGAATGCGTTCTACGTGGCATAGAAAGGACACTAATGTTATCTGCACGAAGACAGAATACTGAGGTACGTTTTACTTTGTTTATATTCCTAAGCTCTCTCTCTCTCCACTGATTCTCCGTGCTTGCTGAAGGTATATCGTCCCGCCCTTAACAAGACAACTGGGAATGAAACGGGGAGATTTGTGATTTTCTTCTAGGCAATGGTAATAACCAATACAGACGTGATTAAACTGGAAGTAGTAATTATTATTATGTGACTTTATTATGTAGCTAGCTCCGTGAGCGGGCAAGGTGAACCAAATCCTGCGCCGTCTTGCCTGCTCGGGACAACCCGATGTGTCCCGCAAGAAAAATTTCCTCGAAAGCCATATAATAAATCCTTTATTGACCAAGCCTGTGTGGTCAAGATGGCTGGATATTGAACCAAGTTCTTTTCTTGCGTGTTTATGGACCCATTGGCGTGGTTCTTTTCTACGGGTGTTTATCGACCTCTGTGGGAGGCACGGTGGCCTCATGGTTAGTGCGCTCGACTCTGGAGCAAGAGGCCTGGGTACGAGCACTGTCTGGGGACATTGTGTTGTGTTCTTCGGCAAGACACTTTACTCTCACGGTGCCTCTCTCCACCCAGGTTTAAATGGGTACCGGCGAAATTAATGCTGGGGGGTAACCCTGCAGTGAACTAGCATCCCATCCAGCTTAGTTCCTTGCCCCCGAGTGGGGGACAGGGCCGGAGATCAATGCTCGCCATCTGTCCCTATTCTTGGCCACGGCTGCTGCTGCGGCCCACGATGTAAGTCCCAGCTCAGCGCGTTCCTTCTCCACAGTTCTCCGCCATGTTTCCCTTGGCCGTCCTCTACTTATCCCATCCAGCGTAGAGTAGAAATACTCCTAGTTGCTTCATGCTGCTGAAACCGGGATAAACTCCAGGCTGCTGAGCCACTTGGCTCGTATGAAGACTTGACTTTACCTTTACCTTATCGACCTCTACTGTGTCTTACCAACCTCGCGCTTGGTCAATAACCTGCATATCTTGTAATTCAGATATTGAGGTTCCAATTATCTTCTTCCTTAGGTCATGCATGGTGCTTTAAGAAAAACTAACTTGTCTTTCCATTGTCTTTTCAGGGAGCAGCAAGTGCTTTATACAGCAATACAGAAAAGTTTGAGAACACAGACATGGATCATTTATTGCTGGTTTCCAAACTAACTTTGTTCTCCCAAATGGGTCAAGTTGCTAAGGATATCATGAGAACTCGGACTTTCAGAGGTAGGAATCAACACCTATTCTGATTAGTCAAAGCGTGTAACCTCCTGCAATTTTGTAACGTACAACATGACCTTCGAGTCTGGAAAATTATTAATAATAGTTTACTAGGATATAAACAGCCACCGGGAAAACTGAAATGGATTTACGATTGAACCTTCGGTAAATTGTCTTTGTTTGATAATTTAGATGGAAATTACCTCGCTATGTCGAACTAGGTTTTGTTGAATTATTCGCTGTCTCGAATTCAAATCATTTTCCTTTGGATATTCTTTAAAGTCATTTACTATCGCCAGTCTCGAACCTCCGCCATCTCGTGCTAGTTTTCCTTTCCCTTTTAAGAGTTCGAGAGATAGCGGGGTTCAACTGTTCGAAGAACTAACTAGAAAAAAGGAGGGTGCATCATTCGTGACTCAGCTCTTTTGATTCCCAATTGTGATTAGCGAGCAATTTATTTTTGTCCGCACAATGCTAAATACGTTGTCAGAAAGACAGATGAGAAGAAATTAGAGAATCGTCAACAAGGGAATATTGTCGTGATATACCACCAATTTCTCAGAACAAAAATAGAAGGAAGAGTAAGGAGAATTGCTGTTCATGATCACAGTCTGCTACTTAGAGGAGCTCAGTCACGGCATTTTGAGTTATTTTGGCCACGTACAAAATTACCTTTAAATTGAGGGAAACCTGAAAATAGTAATTTACTAAGATAGAACAACATCAAAGAGATAATAATTAACCATAAGGGAACAAAAATGGTTAAGGCTGGAGAAGATTAATACGGATTACAAACGACGAACTTGAAAGATTTAGGCTAACCTTTCAAGACGCATAAGCGGTGACGTGGTTCCTTTAAAGGGTTGTTAACTTACACCTTTGTTTTAATTCCAGACAGTGAAAATTCCTCTAGAATACAATGCTTCTATCTGGCTCCTGACCGGCTGTCAGCTCTCTGTAATGACGCCGAATGGTGCAAGAAAGTCACGTGTCTCGCCAGAGCTCTCGTGTCCTTAGTTAGTGCCATTCCTACGCTTCCTAGACATTGTAAAATACCGGAGTCTGGACAAGAAGCTCTTTTACAGTTTGTGTTTGTTCCGCTGGCGGTAAGAATCTATTTGCACATTATCTTTTTTATGCGTTAAGTGCGTGTGAATCCTCCGTACGAAAAAGGCTGTACATTTTACCGCAATACCATACGAGCCTTACACAGTCCACGAAGTACAATATTTTGCACATTTTGTACATTTTTGCAATATTTGTCCCTGTACTAACGACATTGTGTATGCTAGTAGGTTTGAAGATTTTAGAACTTTTGGGTAAACGGGTAAATGTAACAGTCGCCATCTTTTTTCCTACGGAGGATTGTGACTAATTGTTGTTACAAGTGAGTACTGTTTATGCAGTGGCCAGGTAATAGCTATTTGTAGGAGTAAGCTGAAATGAAAGTTTTAGTTTGTGCACGAGACTTTTCTGCTAAAACTATGTTCAGTGTGACATTTCGATTGCTGGCTAGTTTCGTAACATTAAATGGTGTAGCATGCCATGGGATAAACAATTGTCTTAGTGCATCTGGAAGTTTTTCATTCTATTAGCATATCACTAGACAATACGTGTTCGGTTGAGGTCATGCACATGGAATCTCTGTACATACCTTATCTAAACGCAACTGACCACAAAGGTAACTGCTACACTCTTTGTTATTGACTCCGTTAAATTGCATTTAACTGCATTAAATAAGCTAAGTATTAGAGATTATCAACTGTCGTATTATCCTATAGTTGATGGTGTGGAAGTACTCCATTAGATTACATTTAAGGTCTGTTTTTGTATCATTGTGTTGGCAGATGGTGCACTGCAACTTCGTGAATGGAAAACGCCCATGTTCCTCAGAACTTAAGTCTCACCTCGATTGTTTTGCTAAGGTAATCCAGTGTCCAACGAAATACATCTGAGATAAACCTTAGGGCCAACTTTTGTTTCAAGACTGAAGGAGAAAATATCCTGAAAAACATGTTTTATGATTAGAGAACAACAATGTCTGTCTGCCCTACATCAAGACTAGATAGTCACTTGAGAATTGCGCTGTACACTATGGAAAACTGCAGTTAATTCTCAAAGCGAGGCCTGGTGCACAATCATTCATATGAAAATGAGTTTGATTTGCATGTGAATAAAATCTTATTTTCATATGAAAGGATGGGTACCAAGACTCGCTTTGAGAAAGAGACTAAAGGTAATTCGGAAATGGCCTATTAGTGTTAATCCTTCAAGTGTCGTTTACTTTCGACAACTGGCGGCTGAGATAAAGTTTTTTAACGAGTTCGACTTGCACCAGTTGATGACGTTGTCCCTTCAATTGATCAAACAAACCACAGACATGTTGTAGAAGCCGAGAGACGATGAAAGGTTGAAGATCGCTATTTAGTAACCAGTGTCGTTGAACTTATTATTGATAAAAGTCATGCGGAAGAAACCTTGGGATCGTCGGTTGATGGCTTTCATAGCCAGCCAAACTCGGTTGATTTGGTTTCAAGATTTTAGTAGTATACCATTCTTAGTCTGATACGCTTCACACTCGTTTCAATGACAGTTTCTTAATCTTGATTGCTGTAAAAGCGTTGGAGAACTGGAGTTCTTTCCGGTGGTTTGTTCTGCCATCAGTCACGTGCATGTGCTGTTAAATGCAGGTGAGAGAGACAACAGTGGGATTCAAGTTGTTATGTAATATTTCTCTAACCGTATGTTTGACTGTAGTCGCTCATTAATGAATATCGTCAAGCCATACATTAGGTAGAAACTCTTCTCAACGCAATCTTTCTCAGTAAACCGTCTATTACCTTAGTAAAACTGTCATTTTTAGGTTGTAAAGACAATTTTTCCTTCGCTCGAATTGAATTAAGTAGATTAGACTTAGCTCTCCCCTTTGACTCCTTCAAAGTTATTTCCTTTTTGAAAATTGTAGTTCCGATTATTATTTCTCGCTATCAAATTTTTCAGAATCAATGTCGCGATAGAATGATTGAGATTTGTTTGCAGGATTGATTGCAAGTTTATTTTTTGTGGTCGTAATTCCGCAATAGGGTACATCCTGTTTGTTTGTTTGTTCGTTCATTTGTTTAGTTGATGGTGGTGCGGACACTCACGAAGAACACGCTTTCACTGGTGAAGCCGAAATTGATGTGACCGATGACGGTGAGGAAGATCGTGAGTCTGTGGCAATGTTTTTTAATATCAGTCCTTTCCTTTCCAGCTGCTTGATTAAATCTTAACCTCCTGTTCTTCGTCGTAGGAATTCAAATTGCCAGGAAAGCTTGCGGTGAAATCTCACTATTGATCCACCGCCTCCTTGTCATCTTAAAGCCGGGATCTGGTAGAAAATCATCTCTTCCTCAATTCCTGATTGGCCCTTTTCGTGATGCAATAGTTGGTTTGGCGAGACAACCGCTGGTCAACAGCTATGCACGCACTCTTCCTCTGGTTTGGAAGATGGGTTGGGTACCTGTCCCTGAGGGCCCACTTAAAACGGAACTTCCCCCGTTACCAATAGAAATATTAAAAGAGAAAGATGTACTGGATGAATTTGTAAGAAGAGTAAACCTGATTGGTAAGCACTGAGTCAAGCGACACCTTATCTACTGTAAACTTATGTTTGAATTTTAAGAGTGCTGGAAAGACAAAAATACTGCATTCTGATTGGTTACACATAAGGAACTATTCCCAGCCGCCAAAAGAACTTGAATACTAAAGTACCAGACTAGAAAATGTAAAGGAGTAGTTTCACTCAAAACGATATTCCCACTAGATGACTGATCAGGGAAAACACAGAACCAAGATGTAGTTTTTTGGAAAATTTGGGTGAATGACAACACCAATGAAACATTAACACGACGTTTACAAGGTGAATTAAAGGCCCTATTCGATTGACGTTGTTGACTTTTGGAGCTCTATCCCATTGTGGGAGCAAAATAATTATAATTGATCAGTAAGTTACCGCAATGTGAGGCACAGTAAAGATTGGCAGCTATAAAGCACAACAGATAGCTGCTGGTGGTATTGAACTCCCTCCAATATTATTCACTCACTCTAGGCTGGACTTCTAGACAGCAGTTTGAAGAAACATGGGCTGCTCTTCTCGGGGTGATTAGTTCTCCTCCTTTGCCTGATACAGTCTCCACAGAGGTATGTTAACAGTTAAATGTTTTGCAATCCGTCTGTGAACAACGCCACTTGTGGCAAATCCCTCCAGATTAGCAAGAAACGTCTTTTCAACTCGTATTATAAGCTGTGAGGTGGATAGTTTTGCATTAGCTTGTTGTTATGGTGATTCAGCGTGTTACCTGTTGCAGCATCTTTTTAGGGCTATTGTTAATAGACCAAAATGATTGACTGTGACCCAGTTGAGATGGTTCCAGTAAACTAGTTTGTAGAATCTGTTTTACAAATGTGCGCTGACCAATCTCGCTTATCACTCGGCAGTTGTCAATCAGTCTTAGCAAGACAGATGTTCGGAAAAAAAGGAAACCAGATTTTGTTGTCCTTTGGATAGTTCAGCTTCTAACGTTTCCCGTGTTAGCTTTCGTCAGAGGAATTTCAACCATTTTTGATGACCTTAGTACCTATCAAATGATAGGAAAAAAAAAATCCGAGTCTGAACCCACGACCGTCCGTGATCTAGTCGGATGTTCTAACTACTGAGTTACTGAAGACTCTATGGCGAGCAAGGGCGAAAATTGGGTCTTTGATCTATGATGAACAAATTTCTTTAAAATTGACCAAGAGAGTGAAATGTAGCTTTGCAAATATTTGCTGCATTCTAGGAAGATATGGAGTCCACACATTCCTGCTGCTTGGCAGTCCGCTGTATCTCAGAACTGCTGCTTCAGACAACCTTGTACCCAGTCCCAGGAAACCCAACCGCGAGTTGTTATCTTCACAGACCGAGACACAGAGACCTGCCTTTCCTTGGAAGCAGGTGTGAATTCTAAGTATCTCCTTTAATTGAGCGATTAACTTGAGTTAGTTTAGGAGGGGAGTCGCGGATGAAAGAAGAGTTTTTCCTTAACATGACTTGATTGTGATGTGAATGCAAAGGGAATCCAGACCTTGGAGAAAGTTCTATTGAATCACAAGGAAATTGAATACTTTGGGTATTATCGTAATGATGTTACCACTAATAACATTAGCCATCAGGTTTGAAGGAGCTTTCATCATTTACTAAGCAGTGTTTTGCGATATACAAAATTTCCCAAATCGCGAAATTCTTGAAAAAGGAAATCACAGTTGGGTAACATTACATGATTGGATTGTGACTGACGAACATTTAAGTTGAGAACTATAGTGTAATCGTTTCACGATGCGCCCTCCGTGGCGAAGCTCTCTTAATTTTTGGATGATCTGAGCCGTCAAGCAACTTGCTGAATTTTAATACGAAACCTAGTATAGTCAAAAAATTTAATTTTACTTGTAGAGTCGTTGTGAACGGTGTGTGTTACCACCTATAGCCGTATTGGGTGCTATCTCTCAGTGCCACTCTAGCTCACAAGCACTTGAAACTGTGTTAACATGCGTTTAATTCTTTTTGTCCGTTTATTCACATTCAGGGCAGGGAAGAAACTTACTTTTGTCAGAGGCATGGTAGAAGAAGAATTTGTCGCCATGTGCTGTACAGGGTAAGAAAATCGCAGCGTGTCTTAGTTAATATGAAGTAGCTGGTAAAGAATCTATATGACGGGTAACCTTGTGAGATTTCATCAAGTATGTTTCCTTATTCAATACAGCTCATGCAAACTTTTCCGCGCTGAGAACGCGAGAAATTGTCAACCGCCACGTACAAATTAATTAATCCTCAGTTTTCTATTTTTGGTTTAAGGTTCCTCACTGTAGAGCACATGAGTCATTGGGTTTTGCTTTTTGATTTTTGTTAGGCATAATGACAACCACAAGAACCTTTACACAAGGCTTTTGTGTGACTATTTCACAGTTGGTTTATGCCTCAGCGTGCATCATCGAGTTAAGATGCACGCGGGACGTTTGGAGATCATAAAACAACGCTAAGAGTTGATCTAGTCACCTTCGAGAGCTCCAGCTTTTTGAGTGTTCTTGAACATTGTACGAGAGACAGATGAAGTATGGTAACAACCTGAACTCTCAGACAGTCGCCTCCTGTAACTACGTCGTACTAACGTGAATTTTTTTTGTCTTTAGAACGGGCAAGACGTTCATCTCTGATGAAGAACTAAGGCCGGAACGGTCCGCCAGTATTCATCGATCAAACAGTTTCCTGTGTTTGAACAGCTCAAGCGGCATGTGGATCACCAATCGAATGCTGTTTGATCACCCGCTCTATGGACTGAACATCGATCGCGTGCTGGGCTTCCATGACTACACTTTAGGACAGGTAACATAACGTGGACGTGACACCTCCTTTCCTGAGAGCTCCTGGATTGAAAAGTCATCCAATTATGAGAAATTGTGTCCGTCTTGAAATTATATTGAATTGAAGAAGGGAGATTGAGAAAGTGATAATCGTTAAATACCGTGTTAAGTGGTTTATACGCAGAATGACGTAAACAAGGCACTTGTGCTGTTCAAACAGACTAAGCGTTAATGTGTTAATAAACCTTTTGAGGAGATTGTCTAACTATCAGGGTAATTGTTTTACTATTTTTGCACAAACAGATGACTTAGTAGTATTATGCAAGGATGTAAAAAGATCCTTCGCAAACTAGACGCGGATTGGAAAACGTTTAACAGAAGCGTATCTTAGTTGTTTGTTGTTTTTCTGTTTGTGTGTACCAGATCTCTGTGGGTGCTCTCCATAGTCAGGCCCAGAACGAACTCCAAGAAAGGTACGACAGCGAAGACGACAGTGCTGTTGTAGTGTCCCTACCGCGCATACCTCAACCTGAAAAACTTGACATCAAATCTTGTGAGCAGTTTCTCCTCGAGCTTTTTGAGCAGTGGATGTCACCGTATATCCAACCCAGAACTCCTCTTGCACTCTTGTCAGAGGCAACCAAAGCGGTGAGTTGTGGAGTGGTGATGGTTACTGACTATGTGATTAGTGATTGTTGTAAAGTTGTCTCATTCATGTCAAGAGGAATGGAAATCAATGGGAATCACGCTCTTAGATCATCCTCTCTTGCAAACATGTATTCATTTGGAATTTGCACTTAATATACAAATAATCTTAATGCATTAGCAGATGATTTTATGATTTAGCGTACATCATGTAGTTGTGATGCTCGCAGGAAGTTTGGAGAGGACGAAAGACGCTTGGTTTGTGCTTTCTAATCTTCTTGAGAGCATCATAACTCTATGGTGCACAGCTAAATGAATCAATTATTTGACAACATTACCAACTGAAATGAATTTCTCTGCCGAAGTTAAGCTTCAGAACATGATCATTACTAAAGCTAGAAGCATGCATTATTGGGCTGTGTTACGTGCACGTTTATTACTAGCACGTAGTTTGGTAGCGCGTATATTGATCTTCAATCTTTGTTTTTTGATATCAATGATATTTGTTTGTATTTCCAACAGCTCCTAGTGTTGTCGGACCTGTTTGTCGATGGAACGCATTTTGAATGGGTTCTAGAAACTCTCCTTGAGTTGCATCACAATCATTCCACGGAAGATGATCTGTTGATACAATATCTGCTGCCTACACTCTGCAAAGCACTAGCTTTTCTTAAGACGGTGAGAAACCAGCGACCTTCGTACCACTCCCAAGCTCAATACGTTAATTCTCCTCCTGGTTTGCCATTAAGAAGGAATCTACCAGAAGTTCGAGTAATTTACATAGCATTGTAAACCTCCGTGCGACTGTTTTAAATTGTTCTCAAAAGAAATCATTTCTGTCAACACTAAATGTCGAAAACAACATTTGAAATTCATATAAAACACTTTTACAATTACAGTGATGTACTTAAAAGTATTCTGGTGCCAGGTGTCCACTTAAAACTGAAATTGCTCGGTTTCCTATCGGATTTCGTCTTAATATCTTGATGTTGGTTTTAAGAATTCAGTGGAACATCAAAACAATGTCCTCAAGTTTAATTTACGATTTTCTCCGTTCTTGTCACTTGCCTTCACGTCTATGTACATGTACTGGTAAACCTCAGTTTACGAACACCCGTTTAATCTCTATCTTAAAGGGGCAGTGTAAGGTGCATAACTTCCAAAAGTGAAAAAAATAAAAATAAAAATAAAATAAAACAAAAGACAAAGAAATAGTTGTTTAGTTCTGTCAAAAATTACGGAGCAATTCAATAAGTCATAATTCTGGCATTGTATTGGCCAAAAATGCGGCAAAATTGCCATTATATTGTCTCTGTAAATATTTTCTCTTAAATTAACCGGTTAATGTGGAAACTTTACTACAGTCTATAATATATTTGTATAAACAAAGTTTTCACTGTATTGACATTATGATGGAAGTTATATGCTGACTACAATTGTTATGTTTGTTCAGTTTTTAACCTCTTACTGATTGGGTTTGAGCCAAGGAAAATTGATTTGAAATCATATTTTGTTGTCATCTCCCTCCAGGAAGGTGCCACTGCTGAAAGAGTGTGCAAGATATTAGAATCGTCGCTTAGAAGTCCGCACGTGCCTCTTCAGGTAAATAACTTCGTTACCTGTTATGTAAGTAACCGGAGTACCATTGTGCATGTTATACTCATTTCGATTAGCACACGTGGTATCAAAACCTCACGATAGAAATTTAAAGAGACGACACGCTTTATTTTGATTCTTTTTATCCAAACTTGGTTTAGCTTTCTTCCTGCGGTTTGTCGTGCATTAAGCGGCATTGTCGCTATAAATTCATTTATATTTTTCTCGTTGTGTCCTAGGGGTTGGGTGACAGTAAGGGTTGGGGATGGGGCTAGATTGTGCATTGGTAGGCGATTATCTTGTACATAAACTCTAAAATAGATTAAACTTCTGATCAAATACGTCGTAAATTTACGTAAGATCAAATTTACGTAAGATGGAAATAGGCAAACATTTGAATGTAACCGTTGGCCAATTTACGTACTGAGCGATAACCTCGTTCGCAGGGTTTCTGTTATCTTGAAAACGAGGTCGACCATAGAGTCAACTCATATACTTGTATGCCAACTCTGTCAGTTACCTTTCTCCTGCATATATCCCGCAGATCTCCGCTCTGTATGGTGCAATGTATCTGTTGGAGATTCACGTGGCTTCTGTTGGTGCTGTGTTGTTGCCAGTCCTAACCGACTTTCTCAGCAAGAAGCTTACTGCTTTGACGGGGTAACAGGAAAATTATTTGTTGTGCAACGTTTCTTCGTTTGATCTTTTACTTGGATTGTTCTTGAAACGTTCAGTTTCGCGCGAGCATCATTCGTTTTCTCATTGTTGTTTTAACCCACAAGCCATGTCCATTCCTTGTGTTGCACTGCTTTTAACCTTGTCTTACACTCTCTTTCAGTGCGGTTTCTTTAGCGGAGCATCACTTGTTAGTCATGTGGTCTACAGCATTTTACTTGCTGGAGAGGTACGCTGATGAAATCAGTGACCAAGAATTGAAGGCTAACCTCCTTAAGGTACAATGCTCTTATAACGGTTACTACCATTTGTTTTCATTTTCAAACCAAATCCCATTCTTTCACGAGGTTCGGCTTAGTTTATGGAGTTTTCAACCCTTGCTTGTTAGTTCTACTTTGTCATACATTATAAAATAGATAGGACCCCCCGCACGCTCTGATTGGTCAAAACCCCATGTTTAATCAGAGTATAAAACATAGAAAAAGCGTGTTTTATTGTTTTTCGCCTATTTCATAAAGCAAATGAAGAAGTCTAAGCCTTGTGTTCTCAAATGGCCGTCGTGTTTTATCACAGTGTAATACACAGCTTAGTCATCCTTATTTGTTAAATAATGAAATATAAATCAAGAATTTAAAGACTAGTTTTTCTGTACATTGGTTATGTTAGCTTTTAAGCGTGATAAAATTGTTAGAAAATAGTACATTATCCGATTGCCTAATGCAACCTCTCGCACTGTTTTTGCTACCTTTTTATCATTTCCTAGCTTACAATGAACTAAACACTTCACTTTACCTGGGATAAGCAGTTTTTAGGTCGAGCTTTTGTCCTCAGGAATCGTTGGACGCTTTCATTTTTCCTCTGAGAGGTTGCTTATTAACATGTATCCCGTTCACGTCATGCCGACTTAATCCGACTTATTTTCGTTCACGTGACTCTTGACTGGCGGATAAGAATCGGAAACCCGATTGATTCTAGGAAGGATAGCCTCCAACTGTGATGCAGTACAACTGTTTCTTGTAAGAGATGTAAAAGTATTTTCTTGAAAGGTCTGTTTTCATTTATCGTCGTATTGTTGTTTTGTTGTTACTTGACTTCCAGACTGCTGTTCGTATCGCGTCTTCAAACGAGGACAGCACTCCCACTTGTGTTTATCACACTATCATGAGAGGACTGGAGAGACTGGTGGTGTCCTTTGCGCTGTCAAGTGCAGAGTCTGATTCACTAGTGAAACTCAGCGTCGACAGGTGGGTCGGGTGGGTCAATTGTAACTTGTGACAGTCTTGTTCACGGGCTCCTCTTTCTCGATTGCGCTCGTGTTCTCGTGTCAAAAAGGAAAGAATATAACAAAGCAAATAGATGAGATCTAATAAGGTCTAGATTAGGGCTAGATTTGGCCCTGATGTGGGATGAAACAACCCGTAGTCAAAGTCCTAAATGTGAAATCAATTTCCCAATTAACCAGGTGAATTTATTCCTTAACTACGAGTCACGCAATAGCGCATTTTCGAGTTGCTTTAAGCCTTCCTATCAAAGCGAAGCGTGGTGCACGACCATTTATGAAAATGAGTTTAATTTGCATATTAATGAAACCTCATTTTCATTACAAAAGAGGGGCACGAAGACTCGCTTTGAGAAAGAGGCTAAAGGTAATTCGGAAATGGCCTATTGAGCAATTGATGTTTGACATAGTTTTGAACATCAGGACAGAAAAGGCATATAATGCTTCCTTTTTGTTACAGATTGTCTATGCAAAACCCTCAAAGAGCCATATCTGCACTGAGTTTATTGATCACATGCATGTACACAGGTAGGGAACTTTCCGACCTTTTTTTTTCTGGCATAGCGCCTTCCTTCAAGACTTGATGATATTTTGTGTTTTACAGGCAAAATCGGAGACCGACCGAGTGGAATCTACCCTCAGCCTGACACTGTGGAGTTTCCCACGGAAGACATACTCCTCATTGCCATGGAACGTGTCACGGTTCTTTTTGACAGGTTGGTTTAAAAATTATTTTCAACAGTTAAACTTATGCTCATGCTCTAGTCTGGAACAGGGTCTACCACGCTGCTTGTCCTTTTTCGTTCCTCCTCTCCGGTCCACTAAGTGCAAGACTATTATTGGACTCAAATTACAAAATTCTATGTATTATTTTTTTATGTACAGGATACGAAAAGGCGTTCCATCCGAGGCGAGAGTTGTGGCCAGAGTTTTGCCGCCTCTGTTACTTGATTTCTTCCCCGCACAGGAAATCATGAACAAAGTGATAGGAGAGTTTCTTTCCAGTCAGCAGCCACATCCTGAGCTTATGGCTCAAGTCTTGTTTAAGGTACGTACATGTAATGTGCTGGATGTTCTAGTCCAGATGACTTCTTTTCTTGTATCGTTTTGTCGGCTCGTCGCCCCATGTTTAATATGTGAGTGACGAGACTAACGAACATCTGCATGGGAGGTTTTTTTTCGGGCGTATCCGCCCACTTACTTTCACTACCTCTTGTGCGAGTGGTTCACCTTTAAGAGAGTCTGCTTTAGACAGTCACTTAGGAAATGTTGTTGTCGTTTGATTGAAACTTTTGAATCTTGCGCACGCCTTTACCTTGATGTTCGTTAAGATATCTTCGAAGGGACGACGTATATTGGAAGCCTTTTTCACATATTACCAGATGAAGCCACATTACTTATGTCAGTGTGAAAAATATTTGGTCATATTGAACTGTCACGTAATGTGTAACGACCAGTCATGTCTTCACCTATTACTGAAAGACCATAGAAAGATGATGCAAGAAGAAATTACAGTAAACGAGACCACTCATACATGAATAGAATTTAACTTAACTGCTAGTTGTGTATGGCTTTCGTCTTTTAATTGTTATGGCTTACTGATCAGGTGTTTGAGGGTCTCCACAGTCAAGGTCAGCAAACGGAAGTGAGAGACTGGGTCCTTCTATCACTTGGAAGTTTTATTCAACGGTGTGTTATTTTCTTACTTGTGATCATTACTTTGAGCGTTTTTATTTTGTTTTTGTTAGTGCTGTTTTTGCTTAAATGGGAGAAGCGTTGTGTGTTTATAAACAGACGTAACAGCGTCCGGTATGCTCACGAATGATCTGAGTGTAGTTCTCTGAATGATTAATTAGAACTATTTTACAGCTACTTGGAATCGGAAGATTCACCAAACCGATTTGGAAGTTTTTAAGCATTGTAACATTGAGGATAACGTCCTTATTTTATTTATTTATTTTTTTTAATATATAGAATTGCTTCTTTATGATTACCCTACAATTCGGAACAAAATTTGTGGCACGTTTTACACTTCTGCTACTTCCTACCTCCTACTTTTGTCAGTGTCGACTTTCCACCAAAATTATTCTTAAAACATATCCCTTTAAGATGCAACACTGAAATGGGGGTGGGGGGTGGGGGGTAGGGATACTCTTAACGTATGTTTTAGGATCTCAAAACTGTTATTTTCAAAGTTTAAGAGTTAAGTGACGCAAAATACCATCCATTACTCTGAGCGTTCCTGCTACTTTTGTCGAGGATTATAGACTACAAAACAGTACCTTTTTGCTCTCTCTGAAACTTTTGCGAGGACGCAAAACTCGTGGATAAAAACAAGAGCTACTCAGCTGAATAACTTTGACTTGACTTGAAACTGAGAGAGCGAAAAGCGGCTTGTACAATTTATGTTTTTTCGTACACGTTCAAAACTCACATAATATGTTGTGGTTTTTTCATGTAACAGGACGCCTCTATCAATGGCCGTGTGGAGTCTAACTTGCTTCTTTGTGAGCGCTTCCAGCAACAAATGGATCCGAGCTATGTATCCGTTGAAGTTTTCATTTATATTTAGTCATTCTCGAGTGAAAAGTCATGAAACTCTTGATATTGTAGTTTGGATTTTGCGCAGTCTGATCGGGTAAAATACTATGAGTTATTATAGTTTTAAACATAAACAGCGTGTTTCATTTTTTTCTGACCCGTTAAATCTCTATCACAAAGCCTTTAGGAGCCAAAGCTTTGTATCGTACTTTCATAAACAGCCCAGCACTGTGAGGAATTCGAGAACAATTGGAAATTGAGAAGAAACTTGTATACGGCTCGTGTTTTCTCAATTTCTCTTATGTACTCGGAAGTATGAAATATCATTTTGAGATTATCGTGATAGTGCTCTGGGCGACTCAATGCGTAAAGCATATTGGAAATGTTCCCCTCCCCGCCCCCAATCTCTTGCCTTCGGATTTTTTTCTTTAGCTAAATGAAGGGACATCCGTTCATTGAGTGTATGCACTGCCCTTTGTGAAACGTTCATCGTTGGTAGAATAACAGGCAAGCGCAAGAACTGTAAGGACCTTTGCAGATCATACCTTCTTGTAGATTGCCCTTAACTGTGACCTCAGCTTTTCCTATATCGTGGGAAGAATGGGAAAGCTTGAAAGCATCGATGTTAAATTATTTTGCGCGGCAGCCATGGATTTCTACAGAACTCAGGTAAGACGCTTTCCGCCATCTAAAGATTGATTCTTTGGTTACTTTCTGGATCGGTTCCGTCCAGTCACTCGCAACAAGCTTTTAATTCTATTTATCTATTTAACAATCAGATTATGAATTTGATGAATTGTTTTAGTAGAATTTTAACTTAAATTTCCTTCAAATAACGATTTCCAATTATTTCGCTACGTAGTATAAAAGTTTGCGCTTTAGAAAAATAGCGCGGACCAACTTGTCATTTTACAAAATTTACAGCTGTGTACACGCGCATCTGAATTTTGAGTTTTTGAAGTCAAGAAATCGTGCATTACCTTCCCATAGTCCTCAGGATTTTAATTACCCATTTGCTTCGAAATGTTCCGCCGAAACTTCGGAGAGAGAAAGGAGAGAACGTCGCAATTTGGAACGCGACCTAAACCCACTACACAATAATGGCTGACACTAAGATAGCTCAGCTAATCAGATCGCAGCGTTTGCATTAGTATACTACTAGAATTCTACTAGTATTTTAATGCAAATGCTGCAATTTGTTTGGCTGAGCCACTCGTTCACTATCATCCATTAGTGTGCAGTGACTGGAGGTCGTCCACAAAATGGTAGGGTTTTCTCGTTTATCCGATGTGTTTAGGAAGATTTAGAAATATCACTGGATAACGGCAATTCTCAAGAACACTCAAGAAAGGAAATTGAGCATCATGTGACTTTAAACCGTCAAACTCTTTTAATGAACTGATGAGTGGGTGTATACAGCTGAAAGTTTCAAACAACAATTCAATCCGCGCGTGTTTTTACTAAAGCGTGAACTTAAATACTGCTTTAAGAGAAATAACTGAGTTCGAATCGTGATTTGAAAGAAATTTAGTAGTAAACTTCTACTAAAACAATGGCCAATTCCCTCTGAGATGAACCCGTATGGAATCATGGTAGTTGTATCCATCAAAAATAATATTCATGTCCAGTCCAATGTGGCGCACGAGGGCTTGACTTCTAAAAACTCCTCGTTTTGGGACTTACACTGCAACAATATCTTCAACAACTCCTCGAATGTTGCTCCGTTGGACTGGCTATCTGTTTGATGAATACAGCGAACGAGATTCCCTGCAGGCCCGTCTCATAGAGGGAATTGGCCATTAGATTACTCGCTCGTTCCTTCGGCCTCATCAAATGTCACCTCATAGAAATCTTGACCTCATGATCTAATTGTTTTGTCCTCGAATATGCAAGTTAAGAAACTTTATAGGGAACCCTTCTCGACCAAAAGCCTGCTCAACTTTGATCAGTATTTTTCTTTCCACAGAATCTCGATTCAACCCACAGAGAAACCTTGATATCCACGTTTAGAAACGCCGCTCAAACGAGTGCAGCTTACAGAGAACTGATTGAATGCTGTCTGTCTGAGAGATAAACTCGGAAGAACATCACAAAAATTCCGTGTTTTACCTTACGAAGGTAAAACGTCAATCAAAAATTGGGATCGAAGGGTAGTATGTCCTCAAATGTGATATTGCTTCCTCGCGAGAGACGATGATCATAGATCGACTGAGAAAAGGAAGGGCATTGCGAAGAGCACGTGGTTTATCAAATCAAAGATAGATTTGACTTGTGAAGCTCTCAGTAGCCTGTGCAGCTTGCTGTGAAGTTACTAGCGGGAAATTCTGCTAAGTCCTGTAACAAGAAATCTTTTCTTGCTGTGTGACTTTACAACTACTTAAATTGATCATGAAGGTTACATGTGCATCTATTGGGATGTGGATGCTGTTTGTGAGGGTGGAAACAGTAACATTATGGTGCTCTTCCTTTCACCCTTTAACAAATAAGTTTGAACCATCTAGGTGTGCTATGAAAGGCATTGCTTTTCACACCGCAGTCAGAAAATAAAAGCCAAACATCACTTGCGAGATGTTTTCTGCACGTAAGTCAAAAATGAAACTTGTTATCAAGCTTCATTCTATCATCAATTTTATTTAGAATGGAAAAATGTATCTGGAAATATTTTCCTATAATAAGATATAAATATTACCAAAGATCTATGATAGCGAATAAAGGAACAATTTTAACTACTTCACATGCATAACTGAAAACAACTTAAACATCGGAGTGAATACTGGGTTATCCTCACGTTGATAAATAAAGCTGGGGCTCAAGTTGCCTGCATACAAGTGTACCTTTTTTCAATTTTGCGTTTCTGTTATTCACCTAATTGTCAATTTTCCCGCATCTTTCGCGGTGGGTTCTCATTGGCCTTCCATTGACTGTACATGTTGAATTCGAGAGGCTCCTTTCATGCAATACTTTCACTAACTCTGAAAATTTTCAACACCATGCAACAACCCTTTTCTCCATCTAATGTTGTAGGATTACAGCGACAGAGCGTACGAAACAATCTCTCCCATTGTTTGGGGAAGGGGTCGGGAAATAGGAGGGATGATACTAAGATGGCTTTCTATCGCCAGAAAATAAGGTTTAAAACGACAAGTATGTCACTGTTTCCCGGCAGCAGTGTCGAGTTTATTGCCTCTTGATGGGAAAACCGAATACAGGGCAGCGTTTGTTATATTTATTATTTATTATTTATTTATTTATTTATTTATTTTTTGTTACGAGTGGATCCCATTCCTCATTCCACGTCATGATCTAGCCTCTATACGAAAGACTCATAATAATCAAACTCGTTGCTATAAGTGAGATCTTCAGGAAAGTCCTCTGCGATAGCGGCATTTAACTCGCAGGCGCTTGTAGATTCTCCAAGTTTGTAGTTGACTGACATGCATTGTTGCTGGCGTTGACACAACAATATGCATTCCATATCACTAGATGTGATCCCGTGATGAATCATGTGACCAGTCAGCTGTCTTCGTAGTAGCCTCTTGAAATATCGTCCACTTAGCGCATCTGTTTTAAGAAAACGTGTCCACGTTAATGTTCAACACTTGATTTTGAGGAAGTTGGGAAGTTACACATCTTATTCGTTTGTTGAATGTCAACATTTCCCCTTGTCGTTAATTTTAATTTTTCTAACATTGCACCATGACTCGTGTATAATCACAGGCATTACTCATCGCATCGGCGTTTGTCGCATTTGAACCTACAGTGCACAACTTCCCCACCTTCCTCCCACCTCTGTAAACGTTGTGTTCAGATGTTAGTGTGTCTGCGCAAACGGGAATGAATCCCAGCATTAGCTGGAGATGGGAGAGGGTTACATGCAAAATTCTTTGCTTAAACAAACTAAAGAAGCAACATCGCAAAGCTTTATATGCGTCGACGTTTTTTAGGCGGGTTAGCTCCGAAAGGGCTCTACTTTTACCGACAGATTAAACTCTTACAAAGATCTCACTGTTTGACGCTTGGCCGTGGGAGATCCGGGTTCAAGATTACTGACAGATCAGACCAAAGGAATTTCACGTCACCTTTCTCACAGATGTATGGTTGTTTTGCGGAGCAGGATTTGTCGTTCCATTGACCATGAAATGTACTATAGTCTGTCATCTCACCACAGTCCTCATGGCCAGATATGCTTCCCTCTCCTGGAATCCAGTTCTGATAAGTTAGCTTCTCTCCCGTCGACCAACGGAAACTCTGCAAACCAGAATCTTTGACCAGGCCGATCCATAGAGTTTTTTTGACCGCCATGCTTTGGTAAACAAAGCGCTGTTCTCCTTCAGAATTGATGCTGAGCAGTTCTCCTTTATTTTCCTGACAGAATTTTACCGCATCAAACCACGACAGCTTCGTGCTGTAAGCTCGATAGCAGGAACCGTTCAGGTACAACCAGTCGGTTGGACAAGTCAAACCTGTTTAACGTTAAAACAGGGAATTAACCCATAAAAAAGAAGCGATAGAAACAGGTTTTTCAATAAAATGGGACATGGAATTTTTGTCTCGTTTCTCCGTACCACCCTCTCAGAATGCATTAAGAACGTGCTGTCTCCGTTTTGGTTTGACTGAAAAGCGAGAAGCACGAAAAGCGTGGTAAAAGAGGCGTGGGGAACCTTTTATATTCGAGTGCAAAATTATATACACAATCAAATTTCACTGATGAATTAGTTGGGACATTTGATCATGACAAACTATCTTTACTGCTATTTTGAAGTACTCTTACTCCAAGTCAAGATTACATGGGAAAAGAAGAGGCGGAAATTACAAAAACACTCATGTACCTTTTTAGACCGTTAACGTGGGTGCACACAATGCAAAAATATTATCTACAGTCGGAAGGGAAGCCAATCTCGCACAGTGATCATTTAACAGTGCATCAGATGCTCTCCGCAGGTCACGATCGTTTTGATAAAAGTATGTCGCTAATCAGTATTGCCCTGCGTTTCTTTCTACGTAATTGGCTTCCTTGACTTACTTAGCATCTTTCAGTGATAAGCAATATCGGTCAGAATTATTCACTAATATTGCATGCACGTGTACATGTACAACGCACCCTTCTTCATTCCTAATTTTTTTTCAGCAGCACGTACTTGGTAGTTTATGAGAATTGATATCCATTTCAGTAAAACAGTCTTCGTAAAAGAAAATTTTTTATATGCACAAAATGAATTTAAAAGGAGGCCAAAATTTGACGTATTTTTAATTAACTGCGACATGGGCTGACAATTAGGTAGAACGATGACATCGGCGAAAAGAATAATTTGAAATCGCCGGGTTGTTAAAACTGGGTTTATTATTTTTACGCATTTTTAATTTTTATTTTTCAAGTTCATCTCTGAGTTCGATGTTAGGGCAATTTATTTCCTGTTGGTAAAGAAAGTTGTTTTAATTTGTTTAGGGAAATGTATTTTATCTCAACGGAAAGCTGATAAAAGCTTGCGCTCGAAAGGCCTTTTCTTATGACTGATTTCAGTGGTCTCGCTAGATGCTAGAAGCAAACAAGCGAGACGGAATATACTAATATTTGTAAGGGGAAATACATTTATATCTGAATGAAATTTTGGTCCTGCTTCTTCGTTTGAAAAGCAAATAAGCAAGACATATATTACATTCAGCGCAGCAAGTCATATTGTAAATAAGATTTATATCTGGCTAGACGTTCTTGTGTATTTTTGACTGTGGAAAGTCTCGCATGTCTTCTTTTGCCAACAGAAGGACCATGCAAAACTAAACAGAACGACTATTAATTATTCTCACCTTCTGATAAAACTTCATCAGCCAATACCGGTGAAAGCAAATAGAACTGCTCAAGAGGAACAGATTAAACAAAGAACTTAGACTACAATTTGCCAAACGCGGGTTTCAAAGTTTTGTGATGAACATTCAACACTTACCGTACAAAGAAATAAGAGTAGCATTCTCGGGTCTTTTAACCTTTTATAGGAAGATCCCGCTTGCTAGGTTGTCATCTGGCAATTCTTAACAATATTTCATTTATTTGAAGATGCAGCTGCTGCTGCTGCTGCTGCTTTAAAAAGTGATTTACAACAAAGTAATCAACATTGGCATGCTTTTTTCTCTTGTCGCTTTCCGGGTTTCTTAGTATGTAAACGAAGCTTGACAGTGTCTGGATAAAAGTGTGACAAATTGCCAGCTAGCATGTCAAATAGTCTTTGTTAAAAACGAACATTGATATGACAACCGTTTCCACCGTGGTCATTGTGTGTTCAGTGATTCTAGCCTTCGATTTGTGCTAATGTCGTTCCCAAGGCCTTCGCATCTTCTGAGAACTAGATTTTGATTTGTCTGCTGATCGTTTGGTGAGACAAGTGAGGTCACATAACTTGCGCCTGCGCATAAAATTGTGGTCGTGTCAAGGGAGAGGTCATGTTTAAGGGGTTCTTAAAATGGGAAATGAACGACTGAGCGTTTTCTTCAGACCAAAAGATAATCACCATAATAAATAGGTGGTTGTATTAATGGGCTGGTCGTCGGAGGTGTTCCATTGTATTTTAATTTGATTGTTTAACTGTAAGAGCTTTTGAAACCTTCGCTTCAGTGGTTTTCCTTGCTTGTGGGCGATCCTATCTGGCAGTTTTTACATAAAAAATCCGGCAACGTTTTAACCTTTTGATGAACAGTAAAACTGTAGGTTTGCTTCCATTTGAAGACTGTTTCACTGAAGGAGAAAGCGATTTAAGACTTCATTTCCTTTAGTTCTGCAGACATGCACATGACATTCATGTAATATACCAGTGTAAGGGTAGTAAGTTTAGGATTTCGAGTAAAATTGAAGAATGTTCTTAGTAAGCCAACTGAAAATGTTCACGCAAAATCAAGATGGGGAAGCACCTTAGAACCAAAAAAGGTTTCGTGCATCCAGATGACAGCTTTCCTATTGGAGTACCTGTTATAACCTTGGCTCTATTGTCAGTGTCTGGCAGTCGTTCATGGTTGCTGCCCGGGGGGGTACTCCCAGAAAAGTTGGGTGGAGGTGTGCGGCCCACTTCCCAAAACCCTTACCCTATTTATGACCAAAATCTGCGATTTTTCCTACCATATTTATGACCTGGCCAAAAATTCAATACCCTATTTATGACCGTTGCGGCTGGCGCGGTTGCCTTAAACTTAAGTTATGAAGGGCTTTTGTTGACGGTCTTATTGAAAACGAAGAAAAAGTAGATTCTTCTAAGAAATATACCCAATTAAAGACTAGAGTGCTAAAGCCATACCCTATTTATAACCAAAATGGCCAGAATCGATACCCTATTTATGATTAAAACGGCTGAAAAACCCTACCCTTTGGGGCCGCACAAACCTATATATCCCATATAAGGGAGTATCCCCCCGGGGGGCTGCTGGCGGTTTTGTTCGTACGTCAGTCTATTGTTAGCGGTCGCTTGAACGCCGAAGAAAATATGAAATGAAATAGAATATCACTATAATCACACTATATAGTACTAATGGTATGACATTAAACTTATCAGACCCCCTCACAATGTTTCCAGTGTTTGCTATTTCACTACTCGTGAGCATGAGGTTGTTGTATTTCTCAAATTTGACACTGGGAATTTTGAAGAAGTTGCTGGAAAAAAAGACTCCGCGTGATATAAGCATAATTATTGATATTATGTGCTGTCGGGCTGTCAGTTCACAGTAGATATCAGACTAATAGCAGTGTAACTTCATATGTGCTTAAGAAAATAAAACGTAAGTAAGGTCGTTAGAAAATTACTGAATGATTTAGTTATAACCATTTTGTTTTCCGCAAGTTATCTCCCCGGCTATTCTTTGATTTGGAAAACTGCACAGCTTCAGGCTGTATTATACATTCGATGTAAATTTCATCGGCGGTAAGTTAAGATTCTCCGTTTTGTTTGTTCTTGCAGAGGTATACACTTAGACAATAATGAACAAGTTAAATCGATGATTGTGGTTGATGACTCTTGAGAAACGATAAATCACGTTACTGATATCATGTGTTTTTTTGTTGTTATTTCATATGGTGATGGGTCCAACTCTGTCTTGAATACTATTGTAACAAAACTTTATGATCTACATGGAAGGAAACTTGTAAAACAACTGATTTTGTTTCTGTTAGAAATAAGCTTACCTCGCACTCTTTGGGAAGCTGAATGAAATTAAGGAAAATTAACCCAAAATAAAGATTCTAAAGGCGGTTCGGGATCATAGCCTGCAAGTTTACGATTGAGGGTTTTCATGGGTCTCCCAGGGTCTCGTTCACTCGTTCATCAGCAACGGTTTAAGAAAATGTTAGCCTAGGGAAACATTGTTAGAGTTTTTGGCCTACATTTCTATACTAGCATCTTGCTATAACAAATATTGGAAGAAATGACTTCAAATTTTAAGGCTTGTTTATTTAAAAAAGTTTATAATATTTTCCATGGTTGGATATTTTGGTTACTCAGGTTACAGTTTCGCCATATGATAAATTGAACTGTTAGTTCTTTCCATTTTACTTGATGAAAAAAAACTTGTACATAAAAATATGATTTTGCATCTAATCGCGCAGCATCGAGCGTTGAATGCAGGATTAAGATCGGATTGTAGTTAAAGGCCTTTGTGAAACGCATTGTAGTTTCGAAAGCGGAAAAATCGCTGTGGAGAAGACAACTTCTTTTCCTCTGGTGGGCTGTAAGTTTACTTTCAATGGAGTAAACGTCAATGTAGCTCAAAGAGAATTACTCTTGCTTAATTGACAGGGTTTTGAGTGTTTGGTGGCAAAGGTAACTTCAGATATTTTAAAGTGACCTATTTATTTCCAATGTTTCGCTTGCTATTCGTACCTTGGAAAGGGTTATGAAAAAGAGCCTTGTGTAACTTGTTTAAAGATAAAATAGCATTAATTCTAACTTAATCGGTACAGTTCATTTAAAGATGTTATCATTGCCTGAAATCTATTCGCGGAGCAAACTCCGAAGCAACGCCTCAACACTCAGTAATACTCTAAATATTTTATCACATTTTCCGAGGTCGTCCGGGTAGTAGAGGTGGGTCCTCATGGTTTATCGATGAAACCATCGCGCTATCAGTTAATTTACTTGCATACATCAACTGTATTAATAATAATAATAATAATAATAATAATAATAACAACAACAACAACAATAACAATAACAATAATAATAACAATAACAAAACAATAACAAAAACAATGACAATGACAATGACAATGACAATAACAAAAAGTAAGGTTTCCTACATGTTATTATGGTTAGCACCCACCTTCCAATCTAGTAGACCTGAGTTAGATTCCGGGATTCGTTGACTTTTTTTCCGTTTGTTTTTTTTTTAGCCACTGGTCTTTTTCTTTTCTTGTTCAACCCTTTTTTTGGTGAAGGACATCCACAAGTAGCTACATGTACTTATTTCGAGCTTGGAACCGATAAGAACACGGTTTTGACGTTACGCGACCTTGCTGTTTCGCATAACCGACCTCAAATTGCATCCGATGGTTTAGATGTTGTGCGTTTGTTATTCATGAAAAAACCTCGATTTCTCTGAGGATCTTTTACAGCTACCCTGCGAGCAGAGTCGTTTCGATCTTTTCCGCAACCTATTCGCTATCGATCTAGCGTCGCTGAGTCGCGTAATGCAGACTACGCTTTCGTATTCAGGCGGGAAGAAAAATATGTTGGGCAAGGCGACGAGAAGTCTACAAGGGGGAGTGGCTTAGTCGAGAATGAGTAAATGCAGCTCATGTATTGGAGGTTTGCCAGTTCTTGTACTTCATGTAGTATGCACGAAAAGTTATTTTTTTTTTCTAAAAAAAAGGACTGCTGTTATAACAAGTATAGCCAGAAGTTAATGTGGTAATTCGTATAACTAGAATAACTCGTAAGCCACACGTGTCAATCATCATCCACTGGGAAATCGACGGATTAGCTCGTGGAGCATTTTGATTGGTCCCTCAGTTATTTGATGTTTGGAACGGAGTAATATTCTAGGCTTTCTTCTGTCTGCCTTTGCAGACACAGGAAAGTAAGTATAAATCATATACGAAATAACTACTGTCTGTCTGAATCAAATAATTGTTCTAAATAGAGGCCAGCTGCCTCCCTGCCAGTCAGCCCGCCCACCTATCCACCTTAGCCAACCATTTATATATGTATCATTCATTGCTTTTCTTATTTACCGTTTTAATTTTGCAGAGCAAAGGATGTATTAGTTAGCATCTTTCGGATGTTTGACCCTCCTTTTGATTCTGGAAACATCTCGCTACTCAAATGCAGGTAATATTAAAAATAATTCTCTGTAGCTTGGAATGATCATCATTTTCTCACATCAAATTACCGCAGCGTCTTTGACATGATTTAAAGAATAAAGTGTATTATCGTTTGTCTCACGATGTAGTCACTTGAGATGTAGATCGCGACGTTTCGACTGCTTACTGCTAGTCTTCTTCAGGCGATAAGGTCGACTGATTGCACGGTATCATTTATATCACAAAGGTCGGCTGTGATTGGTGCATTTCGATCCTCCTATTGTTCCATTGTTCCGACGAGTAGCTGTTCCCTCAGTGGTCCGCTGTTGTACCGTTCTCCTGTTGTTGTGTTTCTTGATCGTGGGTATCCATGCTTCAGGAATTTCAATTCCACTATCCCTGTTGATGTTGTTAGGGTGAAGTCTTATATGAATAGCTTCCTTGACCCTACGTGTGTACCAGTGAGGATCTCGATCAATAAACTTGACCTCATTCCAGATAGGATAGTGGCCGGTCTCGTGGGTGTGTTCAGAAACGGCGGAGGTCTGGGTACGGGCGAGTCGTATATCCCTGTCGTGTTCTTTGATCCTCTCGTGCATAGATCTCCCTGTTTCCCCGATGTAGACTTTGCCGCACTCACAGGGAATCCTGTAAACAACACCATCTTGTTTAGCCGGGTTGACGGTGTCCTTTAGTCGCACTAAGTGTGACCGAAGTGTCGTGTCGGACTTAAAAACCTTTTAAGGAGTGTACAATAAAATTTTATCTCATCTTATCTTATCTTTATCTCTTAAAGACGGTGCGAATGCCTTGTTGTTCTAGGCAGCGGCGGAGAGACTCCGAAACTCCTGGGACATAAGGCAAAACGGCGGTGGATTTAAATTCCGCGACAGGCTCTCTTCTTGGGGTTGTTCGTGCCTTTGTGATCTTCTGTACAAAAGAGGAGGGATATCCAATAGAAACAAGTACAGATGACAAATGTTTCTTCTCTCCAGCGATTACTGATGGTTTGGTCGCGAGACGTTTAGCTCGGTCGTACAGACACTTCACAATACCGCGCTTTTTTGACTGAGGGTGGTGTGAATCGTACACTAGGTACTGATCAGTATGTGTTGGTTTCCCGTAGACACTGATGGTAAGGCGGCCATCAGGGTCTCTGTAAACTGACGTGTCGAGAAAGACGATCTTGTTGTTGTTCTCGATCTCCATGGTGAAACGGATTGATGGTTGTTGACTGTTCAGGTGTTGCAGGAAGACGTCAACTCTATCTCGATCCAGGCATACTGGTCAATGAAATGTAATTTTTCTGCTTAATTAATATTAGCACTCATTATTGACCATTTATTAAAATTTGATTAAAATTGCAGATTTAAAATTCTCTTTTTACAGCTTGCCCTGCTTGGTTACGCCATGTTTTCTAAGGCAAAAGTCAGTCTTTCTATATGGCGCAGAGGATTATTGCAGATAAGAATTTTTAGCTTGTCTAGTTCGTCTTGAAAACGTCTGTTGTTGCTGACCGACGAACTGGGAGAAATTCCCAGTTTAGCAGTGATTTGATGGGCTCTAAGACTCGTGCAAAGTTCGGAAACAGTGATTGGTCAGTTGTCGTTAGTTTCGACCTAGTGGTGTTAGTTGAAGTCAATGCTTATTCATCAGTTGACATAGACAAGGCGATATCAATAACAATTTGTTTGCGAAAATCTCTTGTTGTTTTGATTCTTACATTTAACCCGTTAAGGATGAAACAGTTGGCGAAACGTTGATTTTCATGGTACCTCTTATGAATTATAAGACTGATTCTCACCTCTATGACATCAATCCTTCATTTAAGGCATTATCATTTCTTCGGGGAGTATTCAAATCATTTATCGTAAGAACAAGGATAAGCTCAAAGATGCCATTAGCATAAACATAAACATTAAAAGAGCTCAGTCACAGTATTTTGAGTTATTTTGGGCACGTACAAAATTACCTTTAAATTAAAGGAAACCTGAAAATAATAGTTAATCAAGATAGAAAAACACCAAAGAGTTGGTTAAGGATGGTTAAGGATGGAGAAGATTGAGACGGATTACAAACGACGAACTTGAAAAAGTTAGGCTAAAGCTTTCAAGCTGCCCAAACCATGACGTATCTCCTTTAACGAAACAGTTAAGTCTGCATACGAACCAAGTGGCTCATCAGGCCGGAGCCTATCCCGGTTTCAGTATCATGAAGCGACTAGGAGTATTTCTACTCCCCCCTGGATGGGATGCTAGTCCATCTCAGGTTACCCCCCATTTATACACCTGGGTGGAGAGAGGCACCGTGCGAGTAAAGTGTCTTGACCAAGAACACAACACAATGTCCCCGGCCACGGCTCGAACCCGGACCACTCGCTCCGGAGTCGAGCGCACTGACTATTAGGCCAAAGCGCCTCCCACTTTTAACGAGGCAGACATCAATGTAAATGAACTCAGCACTGTATGTTGGTGTGTAACATACATGCATTAAGAACAGCTTCGGTGATTAATTTTTCAATTTTTCTTTATCGTGGACATGCAGAGCATAAACCACCTCACTTTAAAAAAAAACCTGTTCTCGGGGTTTATATCTATGAGAACATTAGTCGTCATTAAAGGATAACGTAATTTAGGTTCTAGGTGCGCCCAGCATGATACTTTGAAATAGATTGACACTGCTCCGGCGGTCAATATAAGCTCGAATTTAGACCTAACGCCGGCTGTTGCTTGAATAGATTCACGTTGCTAAGTCATTGCATCTTAAAAACTCTTTGAAACATTTTGACACACTTTGAATTTCAATATGGACTGACAATGTTGCAATAACAAAGACTGCTGATTTTACTTTGATACGGGGTGATTGTATGAGGACTGGCTGATTTTATAACGAATGAGGCTCTGCTGCTTCAATATAGCCAAGCAGTTGTTTTCAAATTTTATATTTAAGAACTAGAAAACATTTTCCGTGTTTCTAGGGAGTTACAGAAACACAAGTGTACGTTTGGGAGAATGAGAATGGCTGTGGGAACACTAGCCACGTTATTGCTCGCGCTACAAACCTGTGTTTGTCGCGAGGGAGCGCGCGGAAGCGGTTTTCTTTAAATTAACGGCGTCGCTGTTCAAAGTAGAGTACCACAGCACCAAGAAAGGCCCCTTTGCTGTAGTTGGCTTCACCTCGTTTTATTACATTTATTGACATGTATATTCTCGATAAAGTGAGCGTTTAGTTCTTTTTCCAATATTTTAGGAAAACATCATGGGAAGTAACTCGGTAACAAATAGAAAGGAAACAACATCCCAAGAAGACCAAGAAGGCCTGAATAACAAAACTGCAAACAGGAAAATAAGAAGGATTCATAAACTAAATGTATTTAATCTTCTAAAGGTATAGTATAGGTTAAATTTACTATCACTGCTGAATTTATTTCCCTCTCGGGTTATGAATTTTATAAAACGACATAACAATTATTAAGTCATTTATGAACAAACAGAAATTGAGAATACTGATAATATAAAAATAATATAATAAACACTATAAGAGGACAATCAATCAGTCAATCAATCAATCAATCAATCAATCAATCAATCAATAAGTCAGTCAGTCAGTCAGTCAAAAAGTAAATAAAAGGTAGACAAAGAAATAAACAAAACAAAGTAAAACACTTATAAACGCATGTAGTAACATGTATTGAGCTACAATCAAGGAAAAAGACTGCAAGCAAGTAAGTCGCTTGCGAATGTGAAAAGCCTCATTTATCAGTTCATGAATGAAAGCAATGCGATGAATGCAAAACGAAATAAAACAAAATGATGTGATATTAAGAATGTTATGAGAATGGAAATGTTTTTCGGTATTTAATTTGTGAAACGACATTGAAGTGAGTGCCAAGGTAAAATTCTCCAGTAATCAGAGTACTTATGAAAGTAGACATGAATGTTAAAGATTGCTATGATATGATAAACACATCGGAGCAAAAATAATTAAAACTTAGTATTTAAAACTGTTAACTACAATACAATAAATACACGTTAAAATGTAGGCTCAAATAAAAGAAAATCGAAGTGCAAAACGCGTTGGAGTTTTTTCTTTACAAAAGTATACCATAGTTTACTTTGTGTAATGGTGCGTAGGCAATTTGCAGTAGAATAATAATAATAGAATGAATAAATGAATGAATAAACTTTATTAAAGTGTCAGAGGCATTTGGCTTGTGCAGCTTGTGGACACACTTTACCTTAAATTAGAACATATTTGCGACAAAAAGACAATAAATGTACCATAATAAATAACAGAGGAATAATCAAAAAGGCGGTTAAGTGAAGTTTCAATATCAGAATTTTTGTATCTGTATGCTCGTTGCTAGGTAACTGTTACATCAAAGGTGTCTCACGACATTATCAAACTACTGTTGTGCGTCTCCACGATGAGACTTGACTCCCACGCCTCACGTATTTCTGTCTTGTATGGGCCCGTGATCCATTGTCGGGAAATCGACGTTTTAATGTCCTCTTTACGGCCTCTCGTATCTCTGTAACGCGCCAATAATAAAACAAAGGATTGAGCGAGGAATTTATGAATGTAATTGAGCCAGTAAATTCTAGAAAAATCTGTTTGGTAAGACTGTGTCCTGTTACTTGAATGACACTGGCTGTGCAAAGATATGGAAAGGTGCAAAGAAAAATCAAGATGCAAATATAAAACGTGTTCACTGCTGATCGTTTCCACCGCGTGAAAAACAAATGGGATGTAACCTTTGAGTGGCGAGCTGCACCCCCACGAACTTGCACCATGATTTGCGCTCGATGACGTCTCACAATCTGATAGATTTTAAAATACATCACTGTTAAGACAATTATAGAGGCGCTGGCTGAAGAAAATCCTAAATAATAAAACACTTGGCGGTTGTACAACCACATGAAGGCCCATACAAACGATAACATCCAAACGACAGCCATGATGGCTATAACTTTCCCGGTAGTGACTATAGCATGATATCTCATGTGCAAACGAAATACCAGGTACCTCTCTATGCTGATAATTGTTGCCGTCGAGAAAGACGCCCCTGTCAACACGCTGGAAATAACATCGAATGCGCTACTGAGACCGAGTGGGATGTTTTCCTTGGACACAACGTAAACCAGCCTTGTAGCGAGGTATAGCGGTTGAGTTAGCAGACCAACAAAGAAGTCGGTCAAGGCAAGGCCAAACAGTAGACTATTTGAAGGCGTATGCAACGATGATGTCTTCCATATCACTAGTAGAATCACTCCGTTCCCAGCAGCCGCTATAAATGAAAATATTGCGTTTAGAATACAGTTTACAAGTAAAGAAGTTCTTAACTTTACAAACTCTTCATCTGTGATAGCTGAATTGTGATCGATGCGGTCACCATGGCCCAAATAGTGTAAGTCTTCCATCACAGGCAGGCTACTCTTGAAACAGAAACAGGAATTTGAAGTCTGCGCTCATTTTCGTCCTTTTGTAAGATTTGCAATCATCAGTGATCTTCCGGACAAAGATAATTAACTCACGGCCAAATTAAACCCTGGGAGGCATATGAAAACCACACAAGAGATTAAACATCAAACATTAAAAATCGCCTGTGGGTCTCGATAGCCTGAGGGAAGGATCCCAAGGATTTTGACTTGCTTTATGGTGTCTTGGTTCAACTGTTTTTAGTCCATACCTTTTATTTCGAACGACTTTCAGTAGCGAGTTACAATTTTCTTTACATATAAAAGAAACTTATTTCTGCATTAAATTTGGTGATTAATTGAAAAAAATAAATGAGCCACGGTGTCAGAATAACAGGTCTTTTTTACATTTTAATTAGAGGTTGAAAAACCATTAAATATAATAAAGTGAAATAAATCAGATTAACAGGTTTTTTTATTTTCTCTTAATGTAAAATTATAGTTTAATGTGTTGACAATAGCTATTTTAAACTTAATTATAAAATTCAACTTCTGTGCTCATGTCGATGGTGCAATTTGACTGGCTGAACTACGTGTAACATTCCATGCAGTCATTAATGAGCAGTAGCATGGTGTCGTCTGCGAAATGGCGACATTTTCTCTCTTTTTTCCCTAAAGTTTCGGAAGAAGATTTAGAAATATACACTGAATGATTCGATACCCAAGAAGACTAAGAAAGGACAGTCCTAGTTGTGCGACTCTAAAAAAACTGAATTAGGTAAACAAATGATATTGATTCACTCCGCTCACGGTTTCGCTAAAGCGTGAAGTTTAATGGTACTCATAATGCTGAGAAATGAATGAAAAGTCATCATGAAATTTACTGCTGAGATGCTAGTGCAAGAATTATATTATTCGCTCACGATTTCTGTAAGTTGATTGTTGAATGGCCCTTCTGTATCGGCGTCAACTATATCCTTTCATGGAAATCTCGAATTCGTATTGTCTAAATGTTATGATAAGTTAATAATAATATAACAAATCTGCCAACACATTCAGTAATCATTGATAAAGAGACAGGAAATTAATTTATGGAACGGAAATTAAAATGGAGAACACTGTTCTCAGGATGACAAGAGAACTCTGACCCTCCTAACTCTGCTGATCCTTCACTTTTATCTTGCTCAGGTAATGTTTTATGTTTAATCTTGTAACTGTGGAGGTGCTGGAGTCGTTTTGCAATAGGTATATCACAAGTGTATTGAATTTGACGTTTTGCGGACGAACTCTATCGTAATCAAATGAGTACAAATGACGCCTCAGCCGTAAATTATCATGGAATATATAATAAGTCAAATTCTTCTCGCATCTTGATTGGTGCTTATGATCTATTGGAGGGTGGACATCATTAACATTCTTTTTTGTTTCTTTATTGTATAAAACAAGTGGATTTCATTTTGCCGTGCGTCTGTTCAGTAAACGTGGTAAGACTATTAGTGAAGCTCTCGGCTATCGCCTCGTCGGCCACTTTTTTCTTCTTACCACATTCTGATGTCATCTGTGATCTATCACTGAACAGACGAAGGGCAGCATGGAATCTATTTTTAGTCTGATAATTAAACTGACTGACATCGCTATAGCTTTCCATAAAGATGTTTAAGACACTACTGCTAACATCAGAAAGTTGCCACAAGTTACATCTCTAGAGATATTTTTCAGATTTCTGTTATTTTTCCTTTTATCCTATCAATTGGAGCAAACACTCTCCAATGCAAAACTCTTCACGGCTTTCGTTCATTACCCCAGCCAAATACGCAATAAGCCAATCAGAAACCGTGTCTACTGTCCTGATATCCTACGATATCAAGTCACAGGCCTGATATGGCTACGATATCATGTTCACTTGCCGAATTTGGAAGTAATAAATACCTAATCGTGCATTTTTTGTACGCTTCGGTGGCATGCCAGGCTCATTTGATCTCGCCATGGGTATTTTAGCTCGACTACGGGTGTACGTCTCGCTAAAATACGAACCATGGCCAGACCAAACTCACCTGATATGCCTAGCGTACAATGGTTCATTGTAATCATAATGGAAAAATGCCTTTTGATCTGAAGTGCTATCTTGCGGATAAATGGATCTTCATTGTAATCATAATGGAAAAATGTAAAAGCAATATCTGATTTGTTCTTAGGAAATATATCTAAAAATCTTCCGACAGTTATTTTTCATTCGACGGTCAACGGATATACAGGTGTTCCTTTATTTCCCTGGGTTCTCTTTAGAGAAGATTGCTGTCCTAAGTTCAAAATACTGCCGTTTTCCTTCACTATTTACCGTGCGAAATACTTCTAGATATTTATGGTTCATCAATACCGCTGTCTCTGGTTGGTTGTCTGTTTATAACGATTTGATGTTGTATGTGGGCACATGTTGACGGTCACACCATTTAGTGCTCACTATGTCTTCTGTGTTGTATGTGTGTGTAGCAATCGACCTAAACTTGTCTAGATCTGGCTGCCTGCCCATTTGAACTCTCTAGTTATTTCAGGTAGTCATGCCCCTACCTCTATTAATATATAACTTTGTAAATATTTTTGTGAGGCAAAGGGGGAAATAAAAGCTTGTTGTTCTACCAACAAAAATGCAGCACTTTTCTTTGCCGGCATAAATTAAATTTTAGACCCTTCTTCAGTCACTATCAATTTTCTTTTATCTCTTTATGTCAAACTATACGATGGAACTTTCCTCGGAAAGAACTCATAGTTGATGAACATTACTTGTATTATCAATGTTTCCCATGGCATTAAATAGGCCACAAAATGTTTTGAATAGGAGCTTAAACTAATTAAAATTCGTCCCCAAGGCAAAGAGTTTCGTTGTTATTGGGGCGACGATAAAAACTTTACTTATTTAAAAGTTTCCTTTGCCTTACTGCAACTTTCGAAGGGGTGGAAAATGAACTGAGAGCGACTCCCTCTAACCATTTTTAATGAAAAACAAATTTTGTCGCCAGTAGAAATGTTACTGATTTTAAAGCTTGTTTTAATTCCGTTCAAACCAATGCAAAGACTGATAAAGCATAATGTTTAGTTTTTCGCGTCTTCAAATTTCATACTGTATTACGGCTATAAGATTTATTGATTTGAAAACCCGTATAAAGATGTTGATAAAATTGAATGTAAAAAACAAAAACACAGCCTCCACACCACATAATAACTTTTAACAGGGCGACGGTATCCTTCCCTTTTGATATTGGGAATTTATTGAAACTAGAAAAGACAGGCTATGTGTTTATTAAGGTAAAATCTAATTCGGGTCAAAGCGCCGCATCTTCCCGGAGCCTACATGTATTCCGGTTTTCGTAGCATTAAGCAACTAGGAATCTTTCCACTCCCCCCCCCTCTTCCCCCCCAGTATTGGAAGAGAAGAGGAACTGTGTAAAGTGTCTTACTCGCAGCCAGATCGCAACGGTCCCGGTCAGAGCTAGCGAGCAAGAAACAGCCCGCTTGATCCGGAGACTCGGTGCCCTAAACAGTTCGCCACAGCGCCTCACAGTTACAGTTACATACGTGTCTGCTAATTACGCGTCGTTAATTGCTATCCCAGCACTTTTCGGGTATTAGTGCCGTCCGCATATTGTGCGGTTTTTTCACTTTTCCATGATTCAATATCAATTCCCTTTATGGAGTTTAAGTGTGTCATTAAACGCCAGAAAGAGGTAGCCATGTGTGACAGTTTTATGATGGTTGAATTGCTTGCTTCTTAACCATTCATTCGTATGCAATTAGAATATAAATATCATTATAAAACATACTGATCAAGCGACGAAATTTTGGCTCAAAATTATAAAAAAAATTCATTGGATCGCGTTTAAGGATGTATTTTTAGAGGTTTTTGTTTCTGCTTTGTCTTTATTGATAGTTGTATTGTTAATAACCGCTTGCCCGATGTGGCAGTTCAGCTGTTTATTCCAAAGCAATTTTTAGAGGTTAAATTAAGCTATCGCGGGATCCTCAGACCAATCACTATAAGAGTTACGTAAATATAAATGGAATTTCTTTGTACAGCTGAATGAAAAGACAGCCAACTTTGTATAATTGAAACAAGGCAGTAAAGACTGAAAGATATCAAAAGCTATAATCTTTATAAATTATTACTTCTCTAAAACTGTTTTGACTGCTATTAAATTGAGTCATGCTTAATATGTAGCAGCGGGAACATCAAACTTAACGTTGAAAAAACCTGAATCCAGAGAATCCATAGAATCCATAGAGCTAGAC